>NW_023469501.1:0-5379 GCF_013731165.1 Rhagoletis pomonella | reverse complement strand
AGAGTTAAATTCATGAAAATCATAAAAAAAATTTGAATGTCAATGATGAATAAATTTTGAAAAGGGCTAAAAAAAGGGCTAGGGGCAATTTCAAATTTTTGTGGCCAAAAATCGAATTTGGTAGCCACATTTAGCCACCAAAGGGCTAAAACGGCAACACTGCTCGGCACTGATATTGTAAATCTCTTTTCGCTCGTAAGCAAGTAGCTCAATTGGCATGCCGCCAGAAATAACTAGAACCGCGTCCGCGGACACTGTACGGTATGCAGAAGCAATGCGTAGTGCCCCTCTGTACCGAAGGCATTTGAATCCGGCATTTTTGACTTTCAATGCGTCAGCCCATATTTCTGCCCCGTACAGGAGCACCGATTGGACCGCTGTCATCAGAAGCTTCCTGCGGCATGGCCGCCGTGCTCTGCGCAGCTTTTTCACATACTTCATGGATGTGTTCCCAGAATGTGAGTTTGCTGTCAAGCTTCACCCCTAGGTATTTTGTAGACCTAGAAGTCGTCACGAGTTGAGGTCCGACCATCATATTTATAATTGTTGGGATCCGTTTCCTGGTGAGGAGCACGATCTCCGTTTTGGCTGTAGCCAATTGCAGACCGTGATCGCTCATCCATCCACTGACGTTGCGCATGACCTGGTTTAGCTTGAGCTGTGCTAGCTGGACATTTCTTGCTGTTATGACGGCGGCCACGTTGTCCGCGAAGGCGACAAGGAAGGCGCTCTCCGGCATTTCCGTGCGCAACAGACTGTCATACGTGGCGTTCCAGAGGTCCGGGCCAAGTACAGACCCCTGTGCCGCTCCGCCGGTTATACATCTCTTTCTCTGTGTTGTGTCGTACAAAAGCCAGCGGTCTCTGAGGTAGTCCCGGATCATATCTAGCAAGTATGTTGGAACCTTGAATGACCGTTCCAAGGCCTCCAGCATGTCGTCCCATCTTGCCGAGTTGAAGGCGTTCTTGACGCACTATTCGCCGCGCCTGGTGGCAGGCTTCTTCGGCCTTATGTACCGTCTCGACTACTTCGCCAATTGCTCCTATAGTTGAGTGTTCCTTCCTGAAGCCATGTTGTCGGGGTGAAAGGGCTCCGTATTTTGAGCAGACTCTCCATCATTTTGCCTGCTGTGTCTAGCATGCAGAGTGGCCGGAAGGATGAAGGAGAGTTTGGGTCCCCTTTGCCCTTGGGTATAAGCACCAGTCTCGCCTTCTTCCATTGGCTTGGGAAGACCCGGGCCCTAAGGCAGCTGTTGTACATGTTAAGCAGAAGATCAGGGCTCGTTTCCGCTGCTAACCTGATTGCCTCCGCTGGTATGCCATCTGGGCCTGGAGCCTTGCCGGCTTTCATGCTTCGCAGGGCTACCTTCAGCTCGTCTGTCGAAAACAGTGTTGCCTCGGCTTGCTCCTCGAAGAACACTGTGTCGGCTCTTAGTGGGTGTGTGGGAAATCGCGCATCCACTATATTCTTAACTCGGGCCTCATCCATCGCTTGCGATGATGTATGGAACTTTTTCATCACTATTTTGTATCCCTGGCCCCAGGGATCGCGATCCACTTCGTCACATAGTGCTTTCCAGCAGTTCCGTTTACTCTTCTGTATTTCGGCCCCGAGTGCTTTCTTAGCGCTTTTGTAGGCTGCTGCTCTGGTCAGCGCCTCAGGTCTACCACGAGCGCGCGTTGCGAGTCTCCGCATTCTATGGCAGGCCCTTCGCAGCTCAGCAATTCGGTCATTCCACCTGTATACCTGCTTTTTACCTGACCATGCTCTCCTCTGTGGCATTGAGGCTTTGCATGCCCGGTGAATGCAGCGCATAGTTTCTTCGACCAGCTTAGTACAAGACTCCCTGTTGTGGATCTCTCCCGTTGTGGGTGAAATACCTTGGGAATCTGCTTGGAGTGACGTATCGAACTTGCGAACATCGACCCTAGACGGGTTCCATCCTGGTTTCCTGCGGGGGATACTACGTGTTTGCCCTCGCGTTATGTCAGTGACTTGGAAGGTGGTGTAGTTGTGGTCGCTACCACTCAGGTCTTCCATCACTCTCCATCCGTCAGCCCTTCGAAGAAGGCTTTCTGAGACCAGGGCTATGTCAGGGATAGAGTATCCAAAACCCGGCCTTCGATATGTAGGGGTCGTTCCGGTGTTGAGGATGGTTAGGCCAATGCGGGCTGCCATTTCAAGGACCAGCCTTCCCCTGGTGTTTGTTTGGGGCATACCCCATTCCACGCCTCTTGCGTTGAAATCTCCAGCAACAATTATGTGGCCGGTTATATCGCGCAATTCGTCTTCAAGGTCTTCGAGCTTTTCCCTGAAGACAGGGACTGTGCCGTTTGGAGACAGGTAGCAGCTCACCAGAGTGATTTGCGCCATTTTAACCCAGACGTAGCAGCGTCCGACCCCGCTGCTCTCTGCGCGATGGTTGGGGTTAGCAATCCATATCGCGGCCGAGCCTGATTGGTCAACATGCCAGGTTTCCTTTGTTCTATAGGGTTCACTGATGATGACAGCGTCTGCTCTTTGTTCAAGAACCAATTGGTCCAGCGGGTCATCAGCTACCCTACTCCTGTTCATATTGCCTTGTATACATTTAATCATATTCTCCCAAGCTTTGTCTTAGCCTCAGCAAGGGCATCCCTGAAGGCCTTGCACGCTCCCGACCCGGACAGGTGATTGGCATTTTTCTGTCCATCTCCTGCCGAGCACAGGTAGCAGCTTGGGCTTTCTTTACATGCAGAGGCTATGTGGCCCTTCTAGCCGCATTTCCAGCATGAACTGCTTCTGTCTGGGCCTTTGCATACCGCCTTTTTGTGGCCATACCCCAGACAGCGGAAACACCTTTGGACATCCGCGCACTCTCGGACGCGGCAGATAATGCAACCTACTCGCAGCTTCCCCTTTTCAATAAGAGTCCGGCCTGGCAGTTCGTCGATTTCCACCACAGCCATTCTTTGTTCTCGCGAGTTTACAGCGAGGAGAGAGACGCGAAGTTGGCCATTCATCTTGTCTCCTAACCCCCCGCGTATAGCGTTCTCCACTTCTGGGGCCGTGGTTAGGCAGTCCATGCCCAGAACTTCTAGACGTAAACGTCTAGTGAGAATACGGGCGTCTCCAAGCTGGCCAATGGCAGTGCACACATTTTCCTTAAATGCTGAGTGGTCTCCACAGAGCTCCATTTCGATGAGCACGCCGCCTTCGCAGGTTTTCCGAACAGATCGAATTACGGTCTCCGTCTTCTCGGGTTGGAGCTTACCACGTATCGTTCCCAGCACCTCTACATAGGTTTTGCCTTCAGCTGGCTTAATGATTAATTTGGCGAGACTCTTCTTTTTTCTCACCCTCTTCTTTTTTTTGCGGCTGGTCGCCTCGCCCTTATTGACCAAGGGTTCACCTGGCGCTGGCCCTGCCTTGGGCTTTCTGCTTTTTCCAACCGTTTTCCATTGATTATCTGGTACGGTTTTCTGTGCATTATTATTATTATTACCATTATTATTAGGATTATTAAAAATAGTGTTTTTACTACTATTATTATTATTAGTAGTAGTATTTTTTTTCTTTTCCGGCTCACCTGTTGGGGAGTCGGATCGAGTTCGAGCTCTCTTTTGCGAGTCAGGGCCAGTTTTCTGCAGCTCAGAAAGGGTAGACCCCTTCCGGCGCTGCTCTCGGAGGTAGCTTAGTATATTTAGGCTCTCCTCGATTTGGGCCATACCCGTTTTTATGTCCATGGACACATTTTTCTGCTTGGAGACAGCACTCTGCATCTTCTTCAAGACGAGCCGAATCTGGGCCAATTGCTCATCTTCATTGCCTTCGCACGTTCCCAAGCTTGCGGTGGCATGCTTGTCTCTGGTTGCAGCAGCTGGCGTTTGATGACCACCATCCCGGCTGCCGGAAGTTGTCGTTTGCGAAGGTGTACCCTTCTGCACCACGTCGACGGCTCTCTCCGTGCTCGTGGTGCCGGCTTTTGCCTGCAGAGGAGTTTGTGGCGGGGAGCGCACAACTCTACTGCTCTTTCTAAATGCGCTGCATTCTTCCTCGGGAGCATCTACACCCATTACAGTTGTTTTTGTTATTTGTTTGATCATGTCAGTTCTATTGGGTCTCCGCTCCAAGCCGCTATCTCCACACGTAGCACAGTCGCTTTAAGTGTCCCGAAGTTCCCTTCTCTCAAAGGAGCAGGCCATCGCGAGGGTTGACACAAGTCCTTATGGGATATTGTGTTCAGAGCCAAGACAGCGCAAAACCAGGAGTAAATCTCAACTGGACCTGTGCGGCCAACTAAATGGCGACGTGTATTGAACGTACTTGAAGACCTGCCAGGGTTTTAACGAGACGGAGGCGATTGCAGCATTAGCTCACCAGCCATTTCTGTGAGGTGTCACCCTCACATACTAAAGTGGTGGAATACTGCTCTCGCCAGCCCAATGTCGAATTAATCGTATACATGTTCCAGTATGCCATGGTCTCAATCCTGGGATGCTTTTTGGGAGGCGGCATTTGTTCGCCCGGACACAGGAGATTCATCAAGCATTTCTGATCTTTTAAATCAGGCCCTCGGCTCCTGCCGCTCTTGGTCTGGGACTGCTTATTGGTTATTCGCAGCTAACCCACCGAAGTAGGCCGTTCACGATCCGCCCTGTGTGACCCCGGTAAGGCCCTGAGCTTAGCCCTTACCAATTTTTTGTCGTTATTGTCTTCATATTTAAATATACATCCCGCGACAGAATTGTATGGTTACCCGGGTTAAGCTATTTCTTTTATATTTTTTCTAATTAATATTATTTTGTTTAATAAAAGTTGAGGTCATATTCTAACAAAACGAAATAAATCACAAATTCAAAGATTGAAAAAATTAATAAATTTTCATCAAAATTTCAGTTTTTATTTAGAATATGTAAAAAAATTTTTGGTAAACATTTTTGAATGCCATTAATTCATTAAAAGGTGCAAGTTTGAAATATCTAAAAAATACCATTGATTTTGGTTTTATTTGTTGACGGTGTTGCGCACCTTCTTCCATATAAGGAATTGTGGCATTTTATTTTATATGAAAAAATTAAATATATAGCTCAAACTGGGTGACCGTAGAATTGTATCGCGGGGTGTACTTTTAAAAATTTGGAATACGATTTAAGAATTTAATTTGTGTATACTTAAGTTAATCTGTAAACTTAATGAAACATGGTTTAACTTAGTGGGACTTTCTGACAAAACTGGCTATGACTTTATGGGCTAGTTGGAGAGATCTCAATGATAAGTTACGTTAAATTAAGTTTACACGAACTGAAGCTATACAATGAACTGAAAGATAAACTCACTGTAGTAAACAATGGTGTATGTTTGGATGAAGGAAAAAGGGAGGTAATGTATTGACGGAAA
>NW_023469500.1:0-5379 GCF_013731165.1 Rhagoletis pomonella | reverse complement strand
TTTTTTTATTCAATTATTCATTTTCTTGATTTCGCCCATCCCTGGTGCATACAATCCTTTACTCGAAATTGCTGCAATTTTGATCCCATACATTTTTGCCGACCAAACAACGCTTCATTTGCCTGCTTGCCTCATTTACCTCGCTCGTCTGCTGCTGCAAATGAGTGCCTCGCTCGCAACGAACCTCACGCGAGGGCAGAGCTAATGAGGCCCTCGTTTGCTTGCCGCTCTACTCTTGCGCTGCCCTCGTTTGCTACTCGCTCGCTGGCTGCTCAGCGCGTGCGCTCGTAGGTCGGTGGGCACCAGTGTTGCCAGAACTTTTTGGACGAACCGGCTAAATTGGCAAATAAAACCGGCTAAAAACGGCTAAAATTTTTCAACTAAATTTCACACGTTTTATTTAAACAAATCACGAGTAAAAAGACTATTTCTTGAAGAGAAGTTACAAATTCCTGCCGGAAAAAATTTTGCCAGCAAGAATTTGCAATTAGGAAAAACATATGATTGTGACAAATGGTTGGATTTTTTGCCGACGATAATTTGAATAAACAAGTTCGTTAAATTTAAAAATTTACAATCTGGAGCGATTTTAAAATGAAAAATGTAAGTTAATACTTTTTTACTTAATTAATTTAGTTAATTCCAATGATTTGAAAGGTACTGGCCAAAAAACCGTATTCTCAATCGGAATGCAATCTAAACCAGAGTCGATATAGTAAACCCGCCAAAGAAATTGAAACGTATGTTGAAGAAGTCGGACTGACAAGATATATACACGTAGATTCTGTTTTTTACCCCTCTGAAAGAATTTTAAAAATTCTATACAAATTTCTTTTGTTTGAAATGCAACGTGGACACTAGCTGGCAGAAAAACTTGCAAATTTGCGTTCGTACAGAAAATTGCAAGTTTCTCTACATGAGAGAGAATTTGGGAGCATTTTTTCTTACCATCTGATATTTTGAGTGCTAATTCTCGCTGGATTTTCGACGAACAAACCTATTGTCTTCCCTACAAGGCCTTTTCAGACTGACCGATTCTCAATACACTCAAATAGAAACCAATACACATAAAAAACGCTGTCAAAATTTCCCTTCAGTTTTAAGGCAGTAAAACAACGACCTTAAGTTAACATCAACCGAGGCCATATGTTGACAATGGATGCAAAATACAGTTACACAAAAGAACTGGTCAGATTTTCCAGAAATCCCTTCAATTCTGATGTAAAATATGATGCCAAAAGACTGCATATCTCCCATTTAGATGACCGGTCATATTACCGGCAGATGTATCGTACGATTCCCAGAGAGTTTTGCTTAACATAGAAATTTGTGCTCTTTTATTTTCATTTTGACTCACTTCGGTGTTGGTTCCTTTAATTCAAGTTCGTATTTGGTTTTTGGAATTTAAATAAGTTCTCAGCAAAAAAGTTTGTTTAAAAAAATACATATGTGTACATAGTGCTTGAAAATATCAATTTTTCCCTTACCTTAAACCTTTGGGAGTGGGCAAAAATTATGTTTTGTAATTTAGACAGAATTGAATATGCGCTATCTGGGAAAACAATATCTACATGTAATATTTTTTCTGTTGGCACTATATCCAAACACAAACGCATCTTAAGTGTCTTAACAGTGAAACAATTTATTATTTTTTAAGTTTGCGAATAAAACTTCACACATAAAATTAAGACATTTATAACAAACATTTTATGAAGAAAATCCCTTCTTCGTTTAAAATAAAAATAAGCGAAATCGGCCCAATTTCATACAACCCTGCCTGACACGAAAATTTTCTCCACGATAAGGCTTGTATCCATTTCTAACAGATTTTGGGTCGCTTAGTCAAAAATAGAAACATGTATACATATTTGAAATTTAAGAAAACAAGGCAAATAGCAAAATCGGCTAAAAACGGCTAATTCTTTTCTGCAAAACGGCTAACAAATCGGCTGCCGGCTAAATCGAAATTTCTCCGGCTGTTTGTTATCGCAGCCGGCTAAATCTAGCCGGAAAACGGCTAAAATGGCAACACTGGTGGGCACCCTGAAATTGTGCATATGGAAACTGTGCATACGAAATAATGCATATGAAAAAAACCGAAATAATGCATACGAAAAAAAACCGAAATAATGCAAATATGCGCAGTTTCGGCTGAAAACCGAAATAATGCATATGAAAAAAACCGAAATAATGCATATATGCACAGATTCGGTTGAAAACCGCAATAATGCATATCAGAAAAACCGAAATTATGCATATGCACTCTTTCGTTTGAAAACCG
Organism: Rhagoletis pomonella; assembly: GCF_013731165.1. Lineage (NCBI taxonomy): Eukaryota > Metazoa > Arthropoda > Insecta > Diptera > Tephritidae > Rhagoletis > Rhagoletis pomonella. The sequence goes on along the minus strand of NW_023469500.1, from coordinate 3,098 downwards.
AAATAATGCATATGAAAAAAACCGAAATAATGCATATATGCACACTTTCGTTTGAAAACCGAAATAACGCATATGAGAAAAACGAAGTAATGCATACATGCACAGTTTCGGTTCAAAACCGAAATAATGCATATGACAAAAACCGAAGTAATGCATACATGCACAGTTTCGACTCAAAACCGAAGTAATGCATATGACAAAAACCGAAATAGTGTATACCTGAAAACGAACTTCTTTCTGAGTAGGCGGCCTTCGGCCGCGCTTAGTGTTTATAACCCTTACTAAGTAGAATTCTCCTTTCTGTGTTGCCGGAAAAGAAGGGCGGAAGTATTTTTGCGTAGAACTTCTCTCTCCGTAGGCGGCCTTCGGCCGCGCTTAGGGATTATAACCCTTACTAAGTAGAATTCTCCTTTCTGTGTTGCCGGAAAAGGGGGCCGGAAGTACTTTTGCGCAGAACTTCTTTCTGCGTAGGCGGCCTTCGGCCGCGCTTAGGGATTATAACCCTTACTAAGTAGAATTCTCCTTTCTGTATTGCCGGAAAAGAAGGGCGGACGTATTTTTGCGCAGAACTTTTCTCTGCGTAGGCGGCTTTCAGCCGCGCTTAGGGATTAAAACCCTTACTAAGTAGAAGTAAATAATTCATATTAGAAAAAACGAAATTATCCATATGCACACTTTCGTTAGAAAACCGAAATAATGCATATAACAAAAACCGAAATAATGCATGCATGCACAATTTCAGTTCAAAACCGAAATAATGCATATGGCAAAAACCGAAATAAAGCATGCATGCACAGTTTCGGATGAAAACCGAAATAATGCATATGTGAAAAACGAAGGTATGCATACATGCACAGTTTCGGTTGAAAACCGAAATAATGCATATAACAAAAACCGAAATAATGCATGCATGCACAGTTTCGGTTGAAAACCGAAATAATGCATATGAAAAACCCGAAGTAATGCATACATGCACAGTTTCGGTTGAAAACCGACATAATGCATATGAGAAAATACCGAAATTATCATATGCATACTTTCGTTTTAAAAGCGAAATAATGCATATGAAAAAAAAAAAACGAAGTAATGCATATGGTAAAAACCGAAATAAAGCAAACATGCACAGTTTCGGTTGAAACCGAAATAATGTCTAAATGCACAGTTTCCATATGCGCAATTTCGGTGCCCCGGTCGGTGTTATGCAGACAAATTTTTGTTTGCCAAATTAAATGGCGGCTGCTTAGTTTGCTCGGGGGTGGTTATGTCGAGTTTGGCACAGGGTTGCACGTTCATTATGGTTTTCATGGCTATTGCCAACACGAAATGAGAATTTTGTGTATAGCAACAATTGTCTTAAAATTTTTGTATATGACAACGCCGAATTTGCTGCAGTTTGACCAAACAAAATTCGTTTGCTGTGAGAGTCGCCAAACTCGCTCTCTCCGAGTTTGCTGCAACAACAATTGCATACAGTTTGCCAAACAAAATTTCTGCATAATACCGACCGTACTTAACGAGTGCTCGTTTGCAAACAGCCTCGCTTGTTGCTCGTGAGTTGCGCTAGCTCAGAGCAAACTAACGAGCGAGCGAGGGGCTAAATTGAGGCAAATCCGAACCCTGCTCATTAGTCAATCTTATCCCCACTAAGTTCCATTTATTAGATATAAAAAATAAACGCAATCATTATAATAAAATAACATGCAGATACACCATTATACTGAAAAGTGTACGCTTGTACGCGAAAAATATCTCCCATACAACGTCGTTGAAAATTTTTCGCGATAAGCTGTTTTGAGTGATCGCGAATGGATTATTTGCACCGTTTTTCTCATTTATGAGAGTTCGACATCGGCAATGCTCGGACTTCTCATATTCGAGTGAGAGAAAATTTCTTTGCTTTTTTCGATCGCGAATGAAAAGCAGCGGAAATTTTTTTGTCGATCACATTCCGAATGTGAGAGATGATAAATTTGTTTGCACTTTTCACTCGCGATAAAAGAATGTAAAAATTGATTTGGAATATTATCGATCGCGAGCGTGAGAGAATGTGAGTGAGAATTTCCGAACCCTGCTTGAAACTTTAAACTTAGCTCAGAACTCGAGGACAATGCAATATAAAAGATGACTTAATCTGCTAGGTGGCGCAGGAGTCGAGATATCTGTAAAACCCGCATTTATAGTCTGATTTGGTTCACATTTAGAACATATATTACTTATATGAAAAGAAATAAATCCGAAAAAAATTTCGCCGATAGATGGCGCAGGAGTCAAGATATTTGTAAAACCCGCATTTATAGTCTGATTTGGTTCATATTTAGAACATATATTACCTGTATGAAAAGAAATAAATCGACAAAAATTTTTGCCGATAGGTGACGCAGGAGTCGAGATTTTTGGAAAACCCGTATTTGTGATCCGATTAAGTTTACATTTAGAATGCGTATTGCTTACATGAAAAAAAATAACTACACAAAAAATGTTGGCAGTTATGAGCGCGGCATCTGTGCTCCGATTTGGTTTATATTCAGAATATGTATATTACTTATTTAAATTTAAATATATTGAAAATTTTGTTTGTTAAGGTCAAATCTAGTATAATATTAATTGCAAGATTTCAAAAGACTAAAAAGTAGAAAATAAAATTATAGTTAAAAAACTAAAAACATGCTTTTATTACAACAAGAACTAAAAAGTATAAAAAAATTTATAGATATAGTGATTCCGTTTATGACGAATACGAGGTTCCCTAGCTTGATTTAATTTAACTTTTTCAAAGTAGCTAAAAATAGGATTAAAGTGATTGGCCCGTATTCGTAGTCAAAATAAAGTCCACTGTAAAGTTTGTTGCATTTTTTTTACAGATATCCCATTGAAAATTATGTCAAAAAGCTGCAACGAACTTTACAGTGGACTTTATTTTGACTATGAATACGGGCCAATCACTTGAATCTCCTGATGTTCCCACTCGTTACAATTATAACGTGTTGTCTCTTCTTATAGATTTACGTTCTTTGATTCGCCTCGGTACACAAATGTCAAAACTCCGTATGAGCGAGTGCGAAAGTAAGTGTTAGCATTTTCTTTCCCCCTTCCTCCTT
>NW_023469499.1:0-5381 GCF_013731165.1 Rhagoletis pomonella | reverse complement strand
GAGACAATGGTGCTTTCCCATTCTCTTGCAGAACACTTTCAATTACACGCTCACCGTAATAAGCATAAATAAGACCAGCGCTGCTAAGTCTAAAAAATACACATTAGTACACATCCTTGTGATGATCAGCAATATATATTCGTACATACTTGATTTGAAATTCATCTCCCAGTTCTGGGCGCAACGTACTGAGCGTTTCTACAAAACTTCTTTGATGGTGATCGTATAATTTTTTCTGATGATTAAATTCACCGCCAACATCTACAATTATATCACATTTCTCAAGTAACATTTTATCGTCACGGCTTCTAAAAATTGATGCATTTTTATATTCCGGCAGTTGTTTGAGCATAAAGCAAGCCAACACTTCATCACAATGGAATGTGCCACTGTGCGTGCCAATTACTGGAGCATCGCTGCGAAAACGTTTAGTACCATTCTCACTTGGATTTGATTCGCTGTTAGAAGTCATTCTTTTGAAAATCCGCAGCGAAAATTTTTGGATGCGAAACTGATGATCTTTATAAAATACAGAATTAATTAGTTTGAGAAGATAAAATAAAATTGTTTACCTTTTTCCCAAACACTCCTTGCAGCAGAGTAGAACAAGCCGCACGTGAAACGAATTGCTGTCATTTTGATTAGGTAGCGTTGCCATGTACTTAAAAAATTAATACATTTATAATGTTACGATTATCCTCGAAACCTTGAGGGATTTCCCAAATATACTCGGGCTCGTATCGCTGGATTGTTAAATAAATGCTAACGATGACCAAATTGTAGTACAATTAACTTTATTGTACAACAAACAATTTACAATACTTGCTAATACAGTAAAAAAACACTTTACAATACTTGTTAAAGCAATAACAACGCTTTACTACTTGTTAACACAATTAAACTTATAGCTTGCTTATTCGCCACTCAATTCTCCGCTCACTTTACTTGTAGCTTGCTGACTTGTAACTAACTCACCTCGTGGTGGCGGCGCCCTTATATACCTGCGCTGGCACTTATGGCAACTCTAGAACATTCTGAAGTTTATCGCTCATTCTCTTTCTCTCGCTGTTCGCAGTGTTCATCCAACTTGACGTTTCTCTTTGTGGAACATTCTACGTCATTCTTCGAACATTCTGCCTATTTCTCGTTGTTCGCTTTGTGTTGCCGCAGTATTCGCCACACTGCCCTCCACCTAAGTCTGATCGTCCCGATCAGACACACTTGCGGTTCCAAACGCTGCAAGCCTTTCCAAGTGGACCACCTTCATCTTGTTTCTTGGTCTCCCGACGGTCTGGATCCGATACACTACGTCATTTAGCCGTTTTACGACCTTATACGGACCTTCCCAGTTGCATTGTAGTTTTGGGGACAAACCTTTCTTTCGTTGTGGATTGTACAGCAACACCAAATCTCCTTCCTGGAAACCCTCGGAATTCATCGCCTTATCATACCTGGTTTTCATCTTGTCACTCATAATTTGTGTGCGCTGTCTCACAAGAGCATGTATCTCTCTCAGCTCCTCTTCCAGGAGGTTTGACGTCGCTTTTCCAATCCTTCTAGCATCACCAGTCACCCCAAACTTCAGATCACTAGGCAAACGGAGCTCACTGCCGAATATTACCCTTGCAGGAGTTTTACCCGTTGTTTCATGTACTGCTGACCGGTATCCCATCAGGAACAAGGGTATGCGGACATCCCAATCTTTTTGATTCTTGTCCACGACCTTCCGCAAATGCTCTTCCAGGGTTCGGTTGAACCGTTCCACCATGCCGTCTGATTGGGGATGAAGAGCCGTTGTTCGAGTTTTCCGGATACCCAGTATCTGGCACATCTCTTGGAACACTGCCGACTCAAAATTTCTTCCCTGGTCAGAGTGCAGCTCTATAGGTACACCGTATCTCGCAACCCAATTGTAGGTGAATACCTCCGCTACTGTTTTAGCTTCCTGGTTTGGAATCGGGTATACCTCCGGCCATTTGCTAAAGTAGTCCATAACCATAGTTTCCCTGTGCGCTCATAGGAAATGGACCGGCTACATCCATGGCAATCCGCTCGAAAGGTACACCTGAGTTATATTGCTTCATCTGGCCATGACTTCTGGATTTCGGCCCCTTAGCTGCAATACACTCCGCGCAGTTAGCAATCCACTCTGCGACCGATTGCCGACAACCAACCCAATAGAACGTCTGCTTAACCTTCTACAGGGTCTTCGTGATTCCCAGGTGCCCTCCACTAGGACCATTGTGGAATTCCTTGAGTACATCCGGAATTCTTACCCTTGGAACTACTATCAGGTTGCGGGAGCACTGGCCATCTTCGCTTTCCCATACCCTATGCAAACAGCCAGATATTAATTTTAAGCTGTTCCATTGTGCCCAGTACGCCTTTGCGATGGGGCTTTCCGCTGCCATTTGCTCCTTAGTTGGCCTCCTGTCCACCTCCAGTCCATGCATCAAAAGCTCTAGATCTGGATCTTCCTGCTGACACTTTCGTAGCTGTTCTTCCTTCCACTCTTCCGCTGGTGTTATTGTCGTTAGACGGACGTCTATAATGTCCTCTTTTCCCTCAGCTTTTGAGCAGTGTTTACATTCCAGGCTACATGGTCGGCGGGACATGGCATCAGCATTACCGTGGACACTTCCCTTGCGGTGTTCAATAGCGAAGTCATAACTTTGCAGTCTCTCAATCCACCGAGCTAGCTGTCCTTCTGGATTCTTAAACTGTAGTAGCCACTTCAGCGCTGCATGGTCCGTTCGAACTCGGAAACGTTGCCCATAGAGGTACTTGTGGAAATGTTTGACGCAGTCCACCAACGCTAGTAGTTCTCTCCGAGTTACGCAGTAGTTCCTCTCTGGTTTTCCAATCGACCGGCTATAGTAGGCAACTACCTTCTCCTGCCCATCAATTACCTGCGACAGTACGCCTCCTATGGCATAACCACTAGCATCCGTATCCAAAATAAACGTTGCACCTGGAACGGGATACGCTAGCATAGGTGCAGTACATAGTCGTTCCTTCAGAGTCTGGAAAGCCTCCTCCTGCTCCTTGTTCCACTCGAAGGCTCTATTTTTCCTAGTGAGCTCGTGAAGGCTTTTAGCAACGCTGGCGAAATTCGGAACAAATCGGCGGTAGTAGGTGCATAGCCCAAGAAAACTTCGTAGTTCGTGCAGGTTCCTAGGTCTTGGCCAATCCTTTACTGCTTCTATCTTTTCCTTCGCAGTACAGATGCCCTCCGTTGTCACCTTGTGCCCTAAGTAGTTCACCTCCTTCCTGAACAGTGAGCACTTTTTAGGACTTAGCTTCAGACCAGCGCCAGCTATCCTCTGGAAAACTTCTTCCAAATTGTTCAGGTGTTCCTCAAAGCTTTTACCCAATACGATAATGTCGTCTAGATACACCAAACATGTTTTCCAATGCAGTCCTTTGAGCACATGGTCCATAAGTCGTTCAAAAGTGGCAGGAGCGTTGCATAATCCAAAGGGCATCACCGTGAATTGTCACAGACCGTCTCCAACGCTGAAAGCTGTCTTCTCCTTATCCTCGTCACTTACCTCCACTTGCCAATAACCGCTCTTAAGGTCGAGTGTTGAGAACCACTTTGTTCCAGTCAACGAGTCCAGAGTGTCATCGATCCTGGGAAGAGGATAGCTGTCCTTTTTCGTCACATCGTTTAGTTTCCGGTAGTCTACGCAGAACCGCATTTGACCATCCTTCTTCTTCACAAGTACTACCGGCGAACTCCATGGACTCGCTGATGGTTCAATCACACCACTCCCGCTCATTTCGGTTTTTTTTTTGGCTAACAGTTTCACGTTTGGCAAGTGGAACACTCCGAGAAGCTTGACGGATTGGCCTTGCATCGCCAGTATCAATGCGATGTTTCACAACGTTAGTCCTGCCTGGTTTGTCGCCATCCTTGTCGAATATGTTGCAGTATCTTCGGATAAGTTCCTTAGCCTTGTGCTGGTATTTTTCTTCCAACCCTTCCGTCCATGCATTAATGTCTTCCGCAATGTCATTCTCGCCAATGGAATCGCTTTCAGGTAACTTTTCGCAGTTGAAGATTGCCTCTACCTCTCGACATTGCCCCAGTACAGTTCCTCTTCGGAGTTTGACTGGTGATTTGAACTCATTGAGCACTCGAACTGGGATGCGTCCATCCTTTTGCGTCTTAGCCAAGGTTTTACCAATAAGTACGTCCGGTGTAGAATTTTGTGTTGCTTCAACAACCCACAATTTGTTTGTCCCACAATCTCCATCAATCTTTGCCCACACAACTGCTTCTGACTTCGGTGGAATCTGCTCGCTTTCCTCTAGGATCACTCGCTTGCTGCTGTATGGACCATCATACCCAAACCGAAGGGGCACTTCCATGTTGTTATACGTCATAATCCTGTTCTTCATGTTGATCTTCATACCTTGATCAAGCATGAAGTCTAATCCAATGATGACTTCATCCATAATCGCCGCGACTATGAACTTGTGTAACACCGTCACATTCCCTATTGCGACTTTGCATGTTACCTTCCCTACAACTTGGGTGTCCTCACCAGTTGCTGTCCTCAACCTTGCTCCAGGTAATGGCCTTACCTCTTTAGTGACCAAATCAGATCGAATGATGGAATGTGATGCGCCCGTATCCACAGTTAGTACTCGCTCATGTCCGTCCACATATCCACCAACAGTAACGTTGCTCGCTTTTCTGCCAATTCGCGAGACGGAGATTATGGGGCATTCAATTGCGGGAGCCAGCGCGCGCCCCTTGCTGCTGGCTCGTTTTAGTTTAACGACTGATTGGAGTTGGTTTCGTCTCCTTCAGCCCTGCGTTTGCGTCCTGCTGAATTGTTGTGACCATTGGAACTTGCGCTGCAATCGCGGGCGAAGTGGCCTGACTTTCCACATTTAAAACATTTGCCAGAACCATGCTTTTTCTCGCCCAGCAGTTGGATAATCTTCTTCAGCATTTCATTTGTCTCTTCCGGTGCTTCCACTTCCACACGATGTGCTTTGTAGGCTGGTCTACTTAGGAGCGCCGCCGTTTCACGCGTCTGAGCATACGAGACGGTTTCAGCAAATGTTGCCTTTGGATTCGCGTACGTCTCTCGCTTGGTATACATGTCCCGCATTCCGTTGATGAACCTCTGGATTTTTACTCTTTCAAGGTGCTCACCAGATGCGTCTCCAATTGCCAAATGAGCCAGCCTTTCAATCTCAGAGGCGAATTCCTGTAAAGTCTTGTTGGATTTCTGGCAGCGATTCTCCAGCTCCATCTGGTAAATCTGTCTCCTGTGCTCGCTACCATAACGTCTTTCCACTGCACCCATTAACGCATCGTAACTGTTCCTTTCACAATCAGGAATAGTCTGCAAGATTTCCGCTGC
>NW_023469498.1:0-5381 GCF_013731165.1 Rhagoletis pomonella | reverse complement strand
AAGCAATAAAAAATACGGCACTGGTCAACTGTGATTTTCGAGCAGAGCAGCTGCCATTCGTTACCAACCTAGGACTTTATACTGATTCACTGTGGGCCAGAAGACTGAAAAAGTGGCCAAAAACCAATGTAAATTAAAAGTTTAAAATGATAAACTTATATAATATAGACACTTTGAAGTATGCAAAAATAAAATATTATGGCATTTGAAACATTTCGTTATGTACATAACAAATTCAGAATCCATAAAATCTGAAAAAGCGCGTTTTTAAGCTTTAATTATGAAAAAATTTGATAAATTTATTATCAAATTCTAAAACTATAAATCTAGCTCTTGTATTTGTTTAAATAATACAGGTTTACAAAAAAATTGTCTGCATATTGAACCAAACCTCTGCGCTAAATGCGAATCCGAGGTCTGTTAGCCCCCGTCACGTCAGGTTCGAGGTCATTTGAAGGTCAAGTAGCGAAAACGTCATTGAATAATCGTGAAAATTAATATATATGTGGTTTTAGACTCGCTGAACCCGAATCCGAGGTCTGTTAACCTCCATAATGTCAGGCTCGAGGTCAAATAGGGCAAACAATTTAATGAATAAAAAAAACTTTTGTTTTTTCTTTTTCTATATTTAAATCAGTATCTTCGTGTACTAATGTTTTTATATTTAATAAAATGAAATAAAAATTAAATGAATCCGAATATGGGGCTCTCTTGATTCTTAAAGGCCATATAGAGGTCATATCGAGGTCATTCCAAGGTCAAATTCAGGTTTATTCAATGAATTTTTCCCTACTTGACCTTCAAATGACCTGAACCTGACCGGATGGAGGCTAACAGACCCCGGACTCGCACTCAGGGCGTCGAATACCATAGGCATATAAAGGTTTGGTTCAATAAGCAGCAACTTTTTTTTGTAAATCTGTGTTATCAATAAGGCTTATAGTGTTTTCGTTTATACCAAAACATGTTATCTTTTCATTGCCCCTTTCTCTTTTCGTGTTTGATTCTAAAATAAAGGCAAACGGTGAGATTTTGTGTTCGTTTCTTAAAATGTCACACTCTTGTAAGGCAAAAAAGGCACATTCTCTGCCCTTTGAAGCCTTTTCAGGGGAGAAGTTTGCACTGAAACACAGATAGTTGCTTAAAACGATAATATTATGGAATGCGTGAGCCAGACAAGAACAAGAGTTGAAATTTCTATGAAAATGTACGATACAGGCGTATGAGTAACCTTCTTTCAGGACATATTTCATACAAATAAATAGGGCTAGGAATCTCATGAAAATGAATATTTCTATTGGCCATCTTCAAATGCAAATTATTAAGTTATCTTTGCGAATCATGAAATTTCCTTTAAAATGTCATTTGATCATAAGTGCATATTTTTCAAAATATGCCTGTTTTTACTTCTTTATTGCGCATATTTTAGTATAGAAATTTAACAATAAGTGCATGTTTTGTTTTTGCATATTTTTGCTTTGTTCGATTTACAACCATTTAAATTTAGGGCGACTTTTCTTGACAAAAGAATTAACTATAATTGTTTTCAAAACTGAACTGGAGTTAATGAAAGTTTTTTTTGTGTTTTTAAAGTTGTTGAGATTTTTCCTTCATTAATTAAAGTATTAAAAAAATAAATATAACAAAATTAAAAATTATCTAATTGCCGATGACTAAGATTATACTGGAACTAATGAAAGCTTTTTTTTTTAAGTTCTTGAGTTTTTTATTCCGTTAGGTAAATTATTACAAAATAAAATAAAAATAGCAAAGATAAAAAATAAATAAATAAAAATGTGGTGTCTTTTATTCCTGTTACATCCTCGTGGCAGGCCCTGGGCACCGCAAGTGTGGCAATTTGCGCGCTAATAACAGGTTAAATGTTGAAAGTATTTTTAAAGTCCATTTATCAATTTTAGTCAAACTAAATAACTTTTTTAAAACACTTTGATATAAAAGCCACCACTTAAAATTTTTCAATTAAATTCGTGTACTTTTATTTCATTAAATATTATAAATTAAATAATAAAAATTATAGCCTTAGTTGGTAGATAGGCAAGGACATGTTAGTGTTGAAGCTTGGCCAAGCATCTTTCACCCATATTGTGATATTAACAAGCATATATTTTTTAATAAACCGACTCCAAACTATCTTTTTTTAATCTCTTCAAACGGCTTTTGCTTTACTATAGAAATTGAAGTATGCTGTGAAGCCTTTAAATAATTTTAAATTTTCATATATCTGGCAACCCTGTTTTTAAAATTTTTTTCCAAAAACTTTTTACAGAAAATTCCAAGTAAAATGGGAGAAAATAGAACAAATCTGTTGAATTGTTAATAGGTGTAAGGCTGCAAAAACTTCAAAAAATCCAAAATACGTGTCTACTCGATTTGGTATTTTTCAATATGCCACGGATTTTGATACCTTGGAGCTATACCTTAAAAATTTTTTTTTTTTTGATTTTCAAGCAACTATTTTGGCCACTTTTCCAGTCTTCTGACACACTGTGAAGTGTCAAAAAACACGTTTTTGCGTCTTTGAATTCTGATGACCGCAATAATAGAAAATTGATGACCCTAATGATCGAACTCTTATAACCATGATAAAAACATAAAAACAAGGTAAAACCATTGAGAGACGGTCTGACGTTTGCCAGCAATATAATTTCAAAATTCAACAACAACAATTGTGAACAATTTAATATTAATACCCGAGCGCACTTGTGCACAACCGTATTATAACTTTGTTCACATAACGGTTGTTTGTAACAGGCAAAACGAATCGAGATAGATATAGACAAATGTATACATAAATGATCAGAATGAAAAAAGAAATCGATTAAGCGGTGATTGTCTGTCCGTCCGTCCGTCTGTGCACACGATAACTCGAGTAACAAGTAATTTTTAGCAAACCAAAACCGACTTATATATATATATATATGTATGCATATATCTATTTCATGATCGGATCTAAACCAGATTAGTATGGGACCACCTCTGGAACACTACCTTTCCGATGCAAAAATCGAAATCGGTTGACGTGGTCAAAAGTTATGCGGTAACATACATAAAAAAAAAATCCGACGAACTGATAATCTCCTCCTTTTTTGGAAGTCGGTTAAAAATTGAGATATGTTAACGAAACTCGGTATGTGTACTCTCTTTCCAGCGTAGGACGGTTGTTATTGAAAATGGGCAAAATCGGACAATAACCACGGCTACCTCCCATATAGCGGTAGTTTTCAGAAATACGAAAACTGTGATATTTTAGTAACTAATTAAGCCTATTCACTCAAAATTGATATTTACAATGACTTTTAGACGAAAAATAAGCATACTATAAATTTCTGGAAAATGGGCGTAGCCACGCCCACTTATGTATGATTACATGTGTATGCAAGGTTGTGGCCTTGGTACAGCATATCAAATGGCTGAAAATTTTGAAAATCGGACAATAACCACACCCACATCCCATATAACGGTAATTTGGAGAAATACGAAATCTTCGATAAATCAGTAAATACCGAAGCTAATTTATTCAATATTGATGTTTGCAATAACTATTTAGCACCAAATACGTTTATAATAAAATCTTGGAAAATGGGCGTGGCACCGCCCACTTATGACCACATATGTGTATCTCGGTAACCGTTCGAGCAATTTGTACCAAACAAGAAATGAGTATTGGGCTTGCCACATAAAAGCAAAACGCTGTTATTGAAATCGGACTAAAATCACACGCACTTTTAATATAACGGTAAATTTCAGAAATGCTTGAAACTTCGATATTTCGAAATTTATGGACGCTAATTTACACAGCGGCCGCTGTGGTGTACTCGTAAGCATTGCGCGCTTCCACTCCGCAGGGCCTGGGTTCAAGCCCTGGTCAAAGCAACATCGCAAAAAATTTAGAAAAAATTTTTTTTCTTAACAGCGAGCCCCCCTCGGCAGGCAGTGGCAAAACTTCGAGTGTATTTCTGCTATGAGGAACAGCTTCTCATTAAAATACAATCGCCGTTCGGAGTCGGCGTAAAACTGTAGGTCCCTCCCCTCTGTATGACAACTTCAAGGCACACGCCACAAATTGGAGGAGAAGCTCGGTCAAACACTAACATACATATGTGTAAGCGCCAATATATTATTATTATTAATTTACACAAAATTGATACTAACAACCTTCCATTGAAAAGAAGTAATATTATAATGGAATTTTGGAAAATGGAAATTTTAATAATTTTGTATTTTAGTTTTTTTATGACTCTTTATTTTGTTTAAACTTGCCTTTCCTAACTTATGCTATCGAATGCAAAACAAGTCACGAAATTAAATCTACGATAAGTTTATTTGATCTATTTTCTCACATAAACACCAAATCTTGATTATCGGTGCATATCGTCTATGCCTTGACAAAATCTGTTCCTTTGCCTAAACCAAATTTAACGCTTATTAATTTAATGAACACTTCATCTAGCCTAAGACCCTTTATCATCGTATATGCCAACACCAGCTGGGAAATGTAAAATAGGTACTTGAATATTAAATGCACTCGACTTATCCGATTATATCGGGTCACGGCTGTTCTTGGATTTTCAAGTGGATCATTACAAAGAAAGTACTTCATGCCCTGCATATAAGTGTAACACCATTTCTTGTAGTCGAATAGACGCGTATCGCAGAGGAATAACTTTTGATCAACAGCATCCATTCGCTTCCAGACGTTGCGCATATTATCATTATCGAATTTCCAATCGTACTGAGTGAAGTAGGCGATCACATTCAGAAATAGTTGCGTTTTGCGCACCCAAGGTAAGACGCTTGTGAGGAAAAGAAATATGAATGTGAGTATGCTCTGTGATATTTTGGCCTTTCTACTTACCGTTCTTTTCTTCCAACTATTTTTAGACCAAAATCAATCACAAAAGTACCTATCAGATGGTAGTATATACTAAGATACTTGAATAACAGCTGATTGTCAATTAAATTTGGACACAAAACCCATAAGTGGCGTTGCAACGGGTTTGTTAGGTAATGCGACAAAGTCTCTGACGTTACAAATCCCGCTGGTGTGTATGTGAGATACCAAAGCGTATACTTTGGGACTCGGTGGGGTGGGTGATACTTTTGCTAACGTTGCCTCTGCAGGTATAATTACTTGCGCCTCCGACAACTGAGGCCTTCTATGGGCCTCAACATCCTGATGCATTGCCCAAGTGGCTGCCAATATCGCATTCACTGTGAAATCGGCACAGATTATATCTAAGTGTTTATCTTTGCGAACGGGCAGAAGACGCGATAGGCCAGCAGCCAGGGCAAAGAATCGAACCTGTGATACCGTAAACATTATTTATCCAACCCGCTATGGGTTCACGGTTGGTCGAAAT
>NW_023469497.1:0-5381 GCF_013731165.1 Rhagoletis pomonella | reverse complement strand
ACTTGTAGAGTAACAACGAATACACATTTTGGTTTTTATTTCATTGAAATATTCTACCTGGTTCAAAAGATATGTGCAAAAAGGTCGCGCAAGGTATGGGTACGTAGGTAGCAAATACACTGGTATAACTGGTTTTTGTATTTTATATGCAGCTGCAAGGGTTGTTTTCACACGAGGTGTTGTTATAAATGCTGCCTGTTGATATTTTCATTATTGTTTTGGTGCTCAAAAGTGTAAGAAGTGAAAATATAAGTGAAAATAAATATAACTGAAACTATAAATAACTGGATACGAAATGACTTCAAGAAGAAACGAATATTTATCAAGTGCAGCATATAGAAGGTAAAAAATGTAAAATAAGCAACAATGTAAACATATACTAAATTTTTTTATTATGCAGGCTAACTGAGGAACAGCGAGAATCATATATACAATCTTTATTTGATGAAATTTGTGACGATGACGCTCCCTATGACTTTGACTCAGAAGATGAAGAAGAAATTCAAATCAATGACATTGAAATTGCTGATGACGATGCTGAAGTTTCGCAAAGTGCCGCAGAAGTATTACCTGATTATGCGGACTATGAGGATGATGAAGAAGACGATGAAGAAGAAGAAGTAGAAGAAAATAATGAATTACCTGCTAGTGCCGAAAAATTTGTTGCTCGTGATGGTACTGAGTGGATGAAAGAACCAAATGTAAGTCGTCAGGTACTCAGACAAAATATTATAAGAGAACGTTCTGGACCAGCTAGATGCACTGAAATGTTGTCAATAGAGCAAACATTCAAATGTTTCATGAACGTTGAAATGGCTGATATAATTATGCGCCACACAAATAAGTTAGCAAAAGAAACTTATAATGCTTACAACAATGCGCATCCAAACACAACTCCTAAGTCATGGACGCCTGTGTCAATAACAGAGCTGTATGTATTTTTTGGCATACTTATTATGACTGGTGCGAACCATAGCAATGGAGAACATGTTCGAGATTTATGGATCGTCAAAAACTATCCTTTATATCGCGCCACAATGGGAGTCAACCGTTTCTGTTCGATATTGCGGTTCCTAAGATTTGACGATAAAAACACTCGTGCAACACGCTTACTAACTGATAAAGCAGCACCGATCAGTGAGTTGTGGACGATGATGAACAATAATCTTGCTGCACATTACAAGCCCAGCTCATGCTTGACGATTGATGAACAATTATTTCCTTACCGTGGACGCACACGGTTTACGCAGTACATACCGTCAAAACCTGCTAAACATGGTATCAAGGTTTGGTGGATTTGCGATGCCACAAATGCATATCCACTGCATGGACAAATATATACTGGCCAAGCAGAAACTGGTAGGGAAACGAACCAAGGCGAACGAGTGGTGAAGGATTTGTCTGCCAAATACCAAGGAAGTGGCCGAAACATTACAATGGACAATTTGTTTACGACCTTGCCAGTTGCAGAACTGCTTCTCACCTGGAAACTCACGATCGTTGGAACTTTGCGCAAAAACAAATCATATATTCCTCAAGAAATGAAGCAGAACAAAAACAGGACAATTGGTTCAACGACATTTGGCTTCAAAAATAATGTGACAATGTGCTCTTATGTTCCCAAAAAAAATAAAGCAGTAATTTTGCTTTCGACCATGCATAATGATGCTGAAATAGCTGACAGTGGGAAACCTGAAATAATTGAATATTATAATCGTACCAAAGGTGGTGTTGATCGAATGGACCAAATGTTTGCGGAATATCCAACACAAAGACAAACATAACGATGGCCACTAGCGATGTTCTTCAACATGTTGGACATTACAGCTCTTGCAGCCTACATTGTCTGCGATTTGAATAACCCTATGTTGCCTTGGAGAACAAACAACAAGCGTAAGCAGATCCTGCGCAGCTTGGCTGAAGCATTGTGTATGCCCATTATTGAAGCCAGAGCCATAAATCGTCAAGTGACGCGAAATTTTTCGACTAAAATTGCTATTGAAGCATATTTCAACCGACCGGTGGAATCAATGGTGTCAACAGCAGCATCAACATCTGCCGCAGCGCGCACGCCAAAACCTGTGTCCGGATCTTGCTATTTATGTTACGCACAAGAGGAAAAACGCCGTAGAAAAACCAGAAAGCTGTGCGACAAATGTAAGAAGCCAATGTGTCTTAAACATTCGGTCACATCAACAAATTGCTCTATTTGGCATGATTTTCCTTAGATATAAGATGCATTTTTATAATTTTTATAATAAAAGTCAATAATATAATGTGTGAAATGAATATTTTTAATTTTTCAAATAAAAAAATAATATAAAAAATGTTTTTTTTTTATTATTATGAGGATTTTTACTATTGGGGTACAAACGTATCCCGGGTGTGTGTTTACGTATATAATGTCTTTGGAAGGCTGTAGCTCCTGAACCAATGGTCCGATCTGGTTCAAATTTTGAATTTGAACTCAAAACTAAATAATCTTCCTAGATCCGAAGTAGCGGTATAGAGGTATAGCGGTTCAAAAGTTACAACACTTCAAAGTTGAAAGTGGATACATTTGTACCCGGGTGTGTGTTCTAGGGTTAACCAACCTGTGAAGACGCGTATAATATTACCTACAGTTGTACATAAATATGTATGTATAAATGCATTTAGTTCACCCAATGTGGCGCTACTACTTACATACATATTGTCACTGAGCACCAGCCAACAATCGAGACAGCCGCAGCGCAGCTGCGCCACCCAACAACGGCGCTGTGAAAACTTATGACAGAAACAGCGGCAGTCAGCACCGATGGCGGCACAACCAGAAACTAGCAGAGTGGATCCCCAGATGATCTGTGCACTTCAACTTCACTTGACTCCAAGTTCCAGTGGGACCATGCAGTTTGTTTTTCGGACAAATGTTCTTTAGTTTCTAACTCGTATCACCACGAGCAGTATGTATGTATATGTCGGCAGAATCAGCGGTATCGGCAGACAGCACCAATGGCAGCAGCAAGCAACAAACGGCAGAGTGGAAGCACCAGCTGATCTGTGTTTACATCAACCAACTCCAAGTTCCAGTGGCACAGAGTAATTTATTATACGGGTAAACGCCTTTCCGGGCTAATATTACGCGAATTATTTCTTAAAATCAGCATTTTTTCTCACGAGCAAAAATTTATGCGATCCGCTACTTTACAGTTTTGCCAGATATTTTTTTCCATAAATATATATACGTTAGAGTCTAACGCATACTCTACGCTATACATCTATATGTATATAAGTCCGCCAGAATAAATTTTTTAAATCCCTTTTCAATAAAACATAGACCGATTTGAAGGATATAACTTTGTCAAATCCAGAAATGTTTTCTCCGATAAATAGGGGCCGTGGACCCTACGCTTCGCTATACCTATAACAGCGCACGACAGTGCGCGCTAGTGACGAAAGCATCCACAGTAGCATGCTGAAATGACTCGCTTATATGTATATACACGAGATTTGGAAGTTTTTATCCCGACATCCAATCGACATGTTTGAGATATCGTTGGAAAGGTCTTGCAGAGTGTGTCCAGAAAATGTATTCAAGCTTCAAAAATGATTAACCGGATTCTTAAAAATTTGGCTAAAGTGTTGCGAAACAAAAAACGTGTTTCTGCTTTTACCGGTTTAAGGGGGCATGTGGGTACACCCAACATATTTAGTGTTATTCTATAGGCCTATACCTTTCAAACTCAACCTTATATATTGAGTTCCGGCTACTAGTTGGAAAGATATAGAGCTAAATGTGTTTTGGTTCGTGTCTCCACTACGAGATGCTTTGGTATGTATGTGGCGTCTGTACGTACCATCATATAATTTTTTTCAAACTTTCAGGAATTAAAGTACAAAAAGAACTAAGAAGGTTTTGTTCCAGGATGTTTTGATTCGTATGCCTGTGTGGGCGTGGCTGCTGCCCGAAATTTGAAAAAAGGCAATTTTATAAACTACCACTGAGGCCGCACTACTCAATCTATGTCATGGATGTGGAAATCAGTAGAAGGGTCTTCAAACAAGCTATCTAACGCTATCTTTTGTATTTATAAAATATAAATATGTCATAACGGTATCGCCTGAAAACTAAAAATCGGGCTGCTGAAAATATACATTTCGGGCATTTTCTCAAAAACTGGTCAGTCGATTTTTTTCTAAGTTTCCACAAGTCTAGCCCAAAACCTTAGCTTTCATCTGGTATATAGCTTATATCTGGGAAAACTCTTGTTGTGGAGATATTGCTATTCAAATAGAAAAAATGTCGCTCCAAAAAGGGTCAAATGGTTAAAAATTAACATATCCGTCTAATTTGGTTACTTTAAGATATAAAAATAACATACCCAGTTCCACGAAAAAATTCGCCCATTCCCCGATTGCCACTTAAACCGAAGTTCCCTGCAAATCGGGGAATTTCCCGCGAGTTGACAAGTTGAAGGATGCAGCTGTGCTAATCACTTCGTACATGTCTTGGAAACCACAATTTATGTGTATTTTAGAGTTTTTTTCAGTCACATGCCGAAATTGTAACATTTTTCCCATTTTAATTGCAGGTATGTACACAGTATTTAACTATGCTACATGGGTTTATCACCCGCACTTAACCCTAGAACACACACCCAGAAAATACCACGTAAACACACACCCGGGATACGTTTGTACCCGGGACCTTATTTTGCGGTTTTTTTAATGCTTATTCAACCGATTTCTATGATTTTTTTTTGAAATGTATATTTTAATATATAACAAGTATTTTGTCTTTTGTTTCATTCGAATATTCCTACTGGTTCCAGCGATATGGGCAAATAAAGTCAGGACATGCAACAGTGGATTTTTGTTTTTGTTGTTGTCCTGATAAATGCAAAACAAAATAATATAATTTATAATAATATACTTGTAGAGTAACAACGAATACACATTTTGGTTTTTATTTCATTGAAATATTCTACCTGGTTCAAAAGATATGTGCAAAAAGGTCGCGCAAGGTATGGGTACGTAGGTAGCAAATACACTGGTATAACTGGTTTTTGTATTTTATATGCAGCTGCAAGGGTTGTTTTCACACGAGGTGTTGTTATAAATGCTGCCTGTTGATATTTTCATTATTGTTTTGGTGCTCAAAAGTGTAAGAAGTGAAAATATAAGTGAAAATAAATATAACTGAAACTATAAATAACTGGATACGAAATGACTTCAAGAAGAAACGAATATTTATCAAGTGCAGCATATAGAAGGTAAAAAATGTAAAATAAGCAACAATGTAAACATATACTAAATTTTTTTATTATGCAGGCTAACTGAGGAACAGCGAGAATCATATATACAATCTTTATTTGATGAAATTTGTGACGATGACGCTCCCT
>NW_023469496.1:0-5381 GCF_013731165.1 Rhagoletis pomonella | reverse complement strand
TGTCAGGTGCTTTCAAGGCAATGCTGGGAAAGATGGATTCGCTCGAAGCACGATTCACCCACATGAACTCCATCAGCGCGGAAGCGACAGCAGCCTCGATTGATGGGCCACGTGGAGTCGACTGCGCGGACGAGGAGTGTCCAGTATGTTCATGCCCTGAACCTACCGGTTTGACGGTATATCAAATAGGCAGCAAGTGTAGGATTGTGTTTTTTGATGAGGCATTTTTCAAATTGAAACCGCGTGTTTCAAGAACATCATAAATTCAAGGACGATCACTGAAACTAGCCATTCCCGACTCTAACGTGACATAACGTAGCCTTCGACAAACCAATACCTATACTACGACAGACTCGATATCCTGTGCTAGTGACTGGGAACAGTTCAAAGGTGACAGTGCCAAAGTGGAAACGAAAAAGTGAAAATTGAAAATGAAAAAATAATAAGACCTAAATTAAGGTGCATTTAAATTAAGGCTTGTACATCCGCATAAAAAAATATTTGGAAAACCGTGGGGTATAGAGGCCCTCAGGTTTATAACATAAGCTTAGCTCTGCGATCCCCACGGGGCACTCCAGGGTATAAAAGCTCCTCTTCCTAGAAGAGGTGAAATGATTGAAATAAAAATTAAGTGCAAAGGCTGACACAGCCAAGGAGGAAACTTAAATTAAAACTGCCGAGGCTGTGACCCCGAAGACCCTCAGGCAACTAAATAAATTAAAAATACATAAATTAATAACTATGATGACGCCGCTGGTACTTCACCTACTATTCTCACGTGAATATATCGACCGGACTTCATCAACTCAAAACTCTAATCTCAAGAGCAAACTTAACCGATTATAAAAGAAAATATCAAAGCTGAATAGGGAAAAGCAATATCGAATGGTGATTGACTACAAGAGGTTAATCACAGTGACAATAGCATACACGTATCTTAACCCTGACATAAACGCGACGCTTTGTAACCTCGGACAGGCTAATTATTATTCTACGATAGACTTGACGTCTGGGTTCCATCAAATCCCTATGAAGGAATCCGACATACCAAAAACTGCTTTCTCAACGATGAATGGGAAGTATGAGTTTTTGAGATTGCCTTTCGGCCTTAAAAACGCACCGGCCATTTTTCAACGCATGATCGACGACGTACTGAAACAATATATCGGCAAAATCTGCTACGATCCAATCTTAAAGTGAATTTAGAAAAAACACATTTCCTGCAGACTGAGGTTGAATTTTTAGGGTACATCATCACCCCCGAAGGAGTTCGTCCTGATCCAAAAAAGGTCGAGGCCATGAACTCAATCTTGCCACCACGCAATTTGAAAGATCTAAAAAGTTTTTTGGGAATGACCTCCTACTATCGGAAGTTCATTCGGGACTATGCAAAAATAGCTAAGCCATTAACAAACCTAACGCGTGGGCAAAATGCACAAATAAGGGCCAGCGCATCAAGGAAGGTAGCAATACAACTTGACAGTGCCGCCTTGCAGGCCTTTACTGACCTCAAACGTGTGCTAACCTCTGCCGATGTTCTGTCATTTCCTGATTTCGGCAAGCCTTTTAACCTGACCACTGACGCATCGAACTACGCAATTGGTGCAGTTCTATCACAGGGGGATATGGGTACGGACAAACCAATTGCATATATTTCTCGTTCCCTAAACAGGACTGAGGAAAACTACGCCACCAATGAAAAGGAGATGTTAGCTATTGTATGGGCATTAGATAATTTGAGATCATATTTGTACGGTTGCAAAAAGATAAGGATATATACTGATCACCAACCTTTAACCTTCTCCTTGAGCTGCCGCAATTATAATGCAAAATTAAAAAGGTGGAAGGCACGAATCGAGGAGTATAACTGCGAAATAATTTATAAGCCAGGGAAGGCTAACGTAGTTGCCGATGCTCTTTCACGTCTGAAGACCGAAGTTAACGCTTTAACGGATTCTGTGGTGGCTGAACCGTCAGAAAGCGAAATTGGAAACAATGATGAGGATGCTGCATCGGAGGCAACGATTCACTCCGCTGAACAAGATAATTCCGATCTGATACCGCATGTAGAGGTACCCATAAACGTCTTTAGGAATCAGCTGATATTTAGGGTGGGTCAAGAATCTCGATGCCATGAGCAACCGCATCATGGTTACCGCAGATATTTTATTTCCTTACCTAACATCGATAGGTCGAACCTCATTCCAATTCTTAAAGAATGCCTTAACCCTAATGTCATAAATGGCATAAAAATCCCTGAGGAATTTATCCAACTGTTGCAAAACGTGTATACGGATAACTTCCACAGGTATAAAATCAGGATAACCCAGCGCCTAGTGGAAGATGTAACTATCCCAGACAGAATTTTCAATATAATCGAGGAAGAGCATCTCAGAGCACACCGGAATCCAAAGGAAAATCGGGAACAGGTTTTGGAAAAATACTACTTTCCAGGTATGTCAAAACAAATTAGGGATTATGTTAAGCAGTGCGAAGTCTGCAAGCTTAACAAATATGACAGGCACCCGGCTAAGCCTCATCTCCAACCGACACCAATTCCCAGCCACCCATGTGAGATTATCCACATGGATATTTTTGAAATCGAAAAACAGAAGTTCCTTAGTTGTATTGACAAATTTTCGAAATTTGCCAAACTGTTCCCTATCAAAAATAAGTCGTCCGTTTATATTAGAAGAAAACTTACCGATGTTTTACATTATTTTTCCGTGCCAAAAACCTTGGTCATGGACAACGAGAGGGGATTCCTAACTCCACTCGTTCTCAATTACATTAGGTCTCTCGGGATTGAAATCTACCAGACTCCTACACAACGGAGCGAGGCCAATGGCCAGGTAGAAAGGCTACATTCAACCTTGATAGAAATTTATCGATGCTTGTCTAATGATTTTCCCAGGATGACTCCCAAGGAGAGGATAGCGATTGTCGTAGACAGATACAACAATACAATCCACTGCATAACCAAAAGAAAACCGGTGGATGTATTCTTCAATAGAACAGCTCGGATAAACTATCAAGGCCTGAGAGACTTTAGGGACCAAACGCACGAAAATATCAAGGCTCTCTTACTCCACGAACAGGAGAGTAGAAATGCGAGAAAGAATAAAACTCGCTCGCCCCCTCGGAACTTTAATAGCGGTGATGAATTATTCATCGCCAACAAACAAATAAAAGGTAAACAAAAGGCACTTTATAAAAAAGAAGCCGTTGCCGAGAACAGAAATGTTACCATTACCACGGAAAGTGGAAAAAAATTCCACAAAGTGGATGTAAAGAACGTATAAGATAACATTGGTCAAAAGGTTAATGAGAAGCTTAAAGATCATTAGAATCCGGAGGTCCGGATGCAAGCGTTAACGCGCCTGTAGCCGTTGAAGTTATAGTGGATCAATTCCTTTTTCCTCACTGGTGTGGGATAACTGATGCGGAGGGGTTCAACTCCCCCAAAATGATCTTCTGCTTACTTGCGTGAAGCCATCCGTGCCATGAGTAGGTCGTTTGCAATTATAAACGCTTACGAATGAAAGGGATCAACGCGGACCTTCCATAGTCAAGTTAACACCTATATTCCAATGCAAATGGAAAAAATATACGTCACAAAATATAAATTGCAAAATAAATGCAAGTATAAGCTGCGAAAAAGGCGGCAAATATGCGTAAAAAGAAGCGCCAAAAAATAAAAAAAAAAACAATAAAAAAAAAAATAAAAAAAATAATATAAAAAAAGGGGAATGGAGATTCTCTCTCAAAAAAAAAAAAAGAAAAAGAAAAAATAATAATTTTCTTTTGCATGAAACCTACTAATAAATTAACGATTTTAAATTTTTCCATAACCAATAACACTAGTCGAATTAGAAACTTCCACTAATATAACCAAATACTTCACTACTGGGTTCCCAACTAATCGAAATAGGAAACCCTTTTTAACATAATAGACTCCACCAGCTTTTACTAATTCAACCTCCACTATGCAACTCGAATTAGGATAAGTTCCTAGAATATTCTTAAGAAATTTATTGTATGAATGAATGATTGTTTGAAATTTCATAGACTAGCCTAGCAAAATAGACACTAAGATGATACAATTTTTACTAACATTACTATAATTCATAGCATCTGCCTCTGCGCAACCGCGCACTCTTATGAGATATTTAAAATAGACTCACCACTGGCTTCTATACGAGATGGGTACGGTTGGATCATCGATGGGCACTTTAAGCTCATTCACATAATTGATCTGGAGCGCTATGACTTGGCAACGGCTCAACTGAAGCGTTCATTAAGCAACCTCAATGAAACAACAACAACAACAGAGGTACTACTGTTCCAACTTAACAGAATTCACATGCACTTAAACGAGCTAAGAGGGCACAAACTTGCGAGATCAAAGCGATCCATTAATTGGATAGGGTCTGCCTGGAAGTGGGTAGCCGGTTCACCAGATGCCACTGACTGGGATAAGGTCCTCAGCAACGAGAACTCCCTTAATCAAAATAATAACAGACAATACAAGAAAACTAGCGAATTATTGCAGAAGCTAAACACCATGGTGACGATCACAAATGACGTCGTTGAGCGGAGAATCAGGGAAAGGCTCGAATAGGATGTCCAAAACAAAATAACCATTCTGAAAGAAGACGTAAACGAGCTGATACGCGCCTGCCAAATGGCCAAGGCTGGCATCGTCAACAGCAACCTGCTAAACAAGGAAGAAGTTAACCAGCTTGTTGGCGAGATCGACATCCTTCCATACAGTAATGCCATCGAAGCGATCGAGTATAGTAAACCCTCGATCTACACTAACAACACGCTATTGCTGTATGTTTTATCTCTGCCTAAAGTCACGGAAGAAAGATTCAACCATCTTATCACACGAGCTAATATTCGGAACGGCCATCGGATAGAATTGGCCTACAGAACTATCCTTGTAAGCAAACGGGAGACGTATGGCATAAAGGGAGATTGTTTGCACCTATCGTCTGCAATGGTATGCGAAAAGAAATCCTTGGACTTGCTACCGGAGGCCGGTTGTTTGGCGCGCCTCCTCAAAGGCGGAGAAACAAGTTGCCCTTACGTAACAAGCAACGTATCCACCATCGAAATAATCAAAGAGGATACAATTTTCCTGGACAATTTCGTTGGCACCATAAGTTCAGGTAAAACCACTGCTAATCTTAACGGTTCCTATATTCTCCAGGTAGACAATGAGACGGTAGTAATCAACAACCAGACGTATTCAAGCATTACCACCTCAGGAGTTCAGGTGCTCCCACCAATCCTAACTAGTGTCACGAACCACACCATGGCTTTAAACCACGATCTGGTACATGGAATGGCAATAGACAACTTGAAAATATTGAAAC
>NW_023469495.1:0-5382 GCF_013731165.1 Rhagoletis pomonella | reverse complement strand
ATAAAATTTATTTGTTGAATTTGTACACTGTTACCGTTTTTGTATATGCTGCTTTTACCATTTTCTCATTACTTTCATAATATTTTTGATTTTTAGTTTCTGTACTTCCTTGGGCAATGAAATAGTTGGTCACATTATGCATGCATGACAAGCCAATGACGATACGTTGACGAGACGAGTTGTG
Source organism: Rhagoletis pomonella (assembly GCF_013731165.1). NCBI lineage: Eukaryota > Metazoa > Arthropoda > Insecta > Diptera > Tephritidae > Rhagoletis > Rhagoletis pomonella. Next base: position 5,198 of record NW_023469495.1, on the reverse strand, counting down.
CGCAGAGTGCCTTATAGTAGAAATTATGGTGGTAATTATTAATATACATATATGAGCTCAATCAAGCTGGCGGAGCACAGATGAAAAATTAAGAAAAAATATTTTCATATTATTGTGTACATTGTGTGCTATTTTAGGCCACTTTTTAACCGACTTCAAAAAAAGGAGGAGGTTATCAATTAGGCGGAATATTTGTTTTTTACCGCATAACTTTGGACCATTTCGATAAAAGCGCAGTTAGTCAATGACGCACAGTGTTTCGACTATATGGAGGCAGGTAGAAAAAATTCATGGTGACGGTTGGTAAAAAAAACCGGTTTGACTTAGAGAGGGAATAGTAAAAGTCATAAGTACCAAATTTTACATTATTTACTCACCCCCTTCTTCACGAACGATACATTTCCAAAAAAATACGGGAATAGGCGCGATACCGACTAATCAGTTTAGTTGCATTTGGCGCTGAACCCATTACAGAAAGTGTTCCTTTTTCAACTGTAGTAATTAATTATCTAAATGTCGTGGAATATTCAGGTGAAGGTATTTATCATTTATTTGGTATTTTCCCATTTTCTTACCAAAAAATTTACTTTGAAATGTAGATGCTAAAGATTATTAGTAGATAAATGTGAGTACCGGACCGGTCAGGTCTTGAAATTAGACTAATATTTTAAAGAATTTTACGTAGTTTTCGAATATATAATTTGATCTTTGCGCGCGACTTTGCAAATATATATAATTTTTGATTTTCCTAATTTTTGATTTTTAGCTTCTTTTGCATAATTTAGCGAAAAGAATTTTTCTGAAAATGAAAAAATCCCACCAGATATTGGGAAAAAAGCGAGTATTGACACCTAAGTCATTTTATTGTATAACCTTTGTTTTCTGAGAGTGGAAAGCAGGAAACAAAAATTACCCAAAATTCCATCACATTTAATGACTGGGCCCACATTTTTTGTGAGTTTTGAACGTTATAGTAATCCAGTCTTCGCCATATTTTATATTTAGGTTTTTCTTATAAAATAAAGACTACAAACTAAATTTCATCGAAATCGGATGAAATTTAATATTTCCGCCCACAAGAGTAGAGGGCGTGGGAATTATTCCATCTTCACAAAATTTCATAATTCTCTATTTCTAAGTAAAACTAGATCACATGTCAAGTTTAAGTGAAATCGGTGCAAGTGTACTATTATTTCCACCTGCCTCCATATAGTCGAAACACTATGCGACGTAGCGTAAACGTAGGTTGACGTACGTAGCAGCATATCAAATTTACCCTGGCATTCAGTAAGCTTGACCCTGTCAGATAGCTGTAAGCGCAGACCTCCAACCGAGGGAAGAGCAGCGGCGGGGATTTTATATTTTTTTGTGAATAAGACCAGTTCTGTCTTACTGGGGTTTACGGCAAGACCACTTTTGGCCGCCCAGTTAATAACTATGCTAAGGTACCGTTGGGTCAGTTCATACAGAGTGTTCAGGTATTTACCTTTAACTAGGAGCGCCACATCGTCTGCGTAGGCAATTACCCGACAGCCGTGTTTCTCCAGCTCCACTAGTAGCTCATTCACCACAATGACCCAGAGAAGGGGTGAGAGAACCCCTCCCTGCGGGGTGCCCCGCAGCAAGCTTTCGATGAGCCTAATGAGACTGACCTCAACCCCAATCTTATCTATCGGCAGGACATTATTAAAAGCCCCCTCGATATCGCCGAAGACTCCTACGGCAAAGTCCTTGTGAGTGAAGGCTTCCTCTATACACCTCACAATTGTATGCAGAGCAGTATCGACTGACCGTCCTTTACAGTAAGCATGCTGAGCTCTAGACAGGTGATCCCGAGGGATTATGCTCCTTATGTGCATATTAACCAGCCTCTCCAACGTCTTCAGCAGAAACGATGAACGACTGATTGGCCTAAAAGATAATTCAAAAGATCCCTTTGGCGAGATTTTCAAAATCTGGTTTTGGGTCAGTTAAAGCTGTTCGTTACAATTCTGTTAAATGTTGGATAGTCAATAGGTACGTTCGTTTAAAATCTCCAGTAAAAAATGTCCAACAGCGAAATTCCGGCGGAATATCATCTGTTCTCTCACAAGAGTAAAATATCCAAAATAGTACACGAACAGAAAATTTGCAGAAACTTGCAAGTTAGACGAACAGCTGATAGAAATTTTGTTTACATTAACAGGTCTATTCTGCACGTTACCGAAGATTATGTAACCGGAAAATTGTATTACCAAAATATATTACCACTTCATGGCCCACTGCACGAAGCTTAGAGTAGAGTAATGTCTTTTAAGAACTTAAAAATTATCCTAGGTTATCAGGTGTCTAGCAATACAAGATTAATTGTTGTCTTTCGCGAAGTTCTTTAAATAAATTTTGAGCTAAGTACTTATCCGTATTTCGGGGGTTACTACTAGTTTTAATAAATTGTTAGTTTAATTTCCTATAAAATTTACCTTTAGGTTTATGCATTTTAAAAATACATCGAAAATTTGTTTTGGAGAATCAATGTGAAATAATTGCAGAAACGATTAACCGCTTTGCTGAGCAACCGAGATGTCTGCTATTAAATAATTTTTGTAAAACAAATCGGCATGTACATATCGTCCCACGCGTGCCAGAAACATGAATGTGTAAAGATGAAAAATTTGGGATTTTTTTTATATGTCGGGCCCCCCTAAATTCGATCCTGGCGACGCCCATGCTCACATCTCTAGTCTCAAAAAAAAAGTCACTAATTTGTCAGTTGGCTAAGAGCAGGTCTAAAAAAAAAAAATTAAGGAGAAAAAGTTCATTGCTTTCCATTTTATTAAAAAAACGCGAATATGTAGCGAGGAAATTTGTTCAAAAAGAATTTCGTTAGGAAATAAACCGAAATGATTTAATATACAAATCCATTGAAAAAAAAATATTTTTTTTAACATTAAAATCTAAAGATTATTAAAAAAATAAAACTAATAAAAAAACACTAATAAAAAAAAAACACAAAATAAAAAAATAAAAAATTCTCTACGCCCGAGGATTACTCTAACTCAAACCCTCTCGACCGGCAGCCTAATGCTTTGACCACTCGGCCATTGCGACTCTTCGGGCGGCGCGGTAAAAGGCATTCATAAACTGTTGACTGTCTGTGTTTGTTTTCACCACACATTTTTGGTGAACTTTTCGTGTCTCTCTCCTACTGAATAGCCAAATCATCTCAAGTTAAAAATAGTCACTAATTGCTAATCTCAAATTTAGTGACTTGAGATGAGACTGCATTACTGAATCCCAGGGTTACTGTTGGTAGACAGAGAGAGAAGCAACGGCAACGTCACCGCCATGCGGTGGTGAGTTTTCGTTAACACGCGAATTCCATAAGGTAGATCGAGTCTTCGTCAACCTACGTCTACGTTACGTCGTTGACTATTTGAGCTTTAATTCTTTTTGCATCGGAAAGGTAGTGTCTCAGAGGTGGTCCCATACTAATCTGGTTTAGATCCGATCAATGGATCATGAAAAAATAATGGTACTCCTAAATTTTTATATGAGAAATGAAGTTGGTTTTATTTTTTGCTTAAAAATTACCTGTAATTTTTTTATGCTTCTACCATTTATTAAATAATTAAGACTTTGCTGGGTAAACGTAACTTAGCAATACATTCATTCAGTAAGGACTTTTTACTGCTTACCAGGGTTTGTTTTTTGTGCTTTTTATGTGCTTTAAAAATATTGCTGAGCAAACATTGAAAAATTGCTTGTCGTCACGTTAGCTGACCCATTTTTTGAAGTTTGGTCGAACACGGGTAAATATTATTGAGAAATAAAGTGCTATTTATAGGGCTTTTAGGGCCATAAAACTTAGGTGCTCACTCAGTTCCCGAGATAATTAAGGCTTTGCTAGGTTAACTGTAACTTAGCAAAACATCCATTCACTAAAGACTTTTTACTGCTTAGCTGGGCTTATTTTTTGTGTTTTTTATGTGCTTTAACAAAATTGCCCAGCAAACATCGAACATTCGCTTGTCGTCACCGTAGCTCACCCCTTTTAAATTTTGGTCAACTTAAAATGCATGTTATCACAAAAACTGTGTTTTAGCATTCAAATGAGGTGAACGTGAGTTTAAAATGGTAAATGGGAAACGAGGGAGCTTCGGTGGGGCCACTCCGACTTATTCGGTTTAAGGGCTCACTGAAGTCTGCAGCGTCTGTTCACCAGTAGGTGCGGCTGCAAGCGGGTGTCTGCTTGGAGCAAGCGGCTCGCTATATAAACGTGTATTTGGTTGCGAAACCACCCCCGTCCCAGCAATGGGTTGTGCGCTGGGCTTGGGACCCGCCACGTAAAAACCACTTCCAGTGGAGAAGCAAGGCAAAACCTCGGATGAGACCCCCCCTTATGATGACGACCACGGCAAACGTTTAAAGGACTACGATTTGAGGGCATGCACCTGGAATGTCCGGACCCTTAATGGGGAAGGTGCCTCTGCCCGGCTGGTTGATGTCCTCGTAAGGACAAAAGCTGACATCACCGCCATCCAAGAAATGCGATGGACGGGGCAAGGCAAACAATGTCTGGGGCCTTGCGACGTCTACTACAGCTGCCATGTAAAGGAGCGCAAATTCGGAGTTGGATTTGTGGTGGGAGAGAGACTCCGCCGCCGAGTACTGTGGTTCACCCCGGTGGACGAGCGGCTAGCCACAATCCGCATCAAAGCGTGATTCTTCAACATCTCGCTCATCTGCGCCCATGCCCCGACGGAAGAGAAGGATGAGGCATCCAAGGATCTCTTCTATGAGCGCTTGAAGCGCACGTACGAGCGCTGCCCCCGTCATGATATCAAAATCGTGCTTGGTGACTTCAATGCCAGGGTGGGCAAAGAAGGGATCTTTGGAACCACCGTCGGAAAATTCAGCCTCCACGACGAAACGTCCGACAACGGATTGAGGCTGATCGACTTCGCCGGGGCCCGAAACATGGTCGTATGCAGTACCAGGTTCAAGCATAAAAAGATCCATCAAGCTACCTGGCTGTCTCCGGATCGAAAAACGAGAAACCACATCGCTCATGTTGTGATAGACGGAAGGCACGCTTCCAGTGTTTTAGACGTCCGCACACTCCGAGGCCCAAACATCGACTCGGACCACTATCTTGTTGCAGCCAAGATACGCACCCGCCTCTGTGCAGCAAAAAATGTGCGCCCAAATATGCAAGGAAA
>NW_023469494.1:0-5382 GCF_013731165.1 Rhagoletis pomonella | reverse complement strand
GCACTGTAAGAAAAAGTTAATACTTTCAAGGTTTTTCTGTTATTATCGCTGTTATCAAAGTATATTGAGGACTTCCAAAAGAAGCTGTTATAATTGGTTAATAAACCGATGAACCACTTCGTTCAACTTCAATACCTCCCTTCATAAAAGCTTGCGCACCTCTTCGATTTTTCGCAGAAGGAAGTGCCACTGCAATGACTTCAATTTGGAAAACTTGGTGTGGTTGGAGGTGCTTCAGTTGATAAAGGAAAAAATTTGCAATGAGTGGTCGCATTTGTTTCGCCAAAAGGGCGTACTCCACGGGAACTAAAATTTCAAGTTATTTTTACCATATTCTGTAACAGCAATCTGCATTGCAAAATGTTAATATGGTTCAAATTATTAAAAAGTAAAATATATGACACACTTTTCAAATTTCCGCTCAAAAACATTCCCAGCAACCACAAAAATGTAGTCACCTGTTTACACACTTTGTAGTAACTGCAGTTGTCAGTTGAAAGTAGCTAGTTGCCATCTGAAATATCGTTTTGGCAACTAGCAACACAACTGAAGTTCGATTGCTATCGATAATCGACCCATTAAATTCGAAATGGCGGATCCAATATGGCGATCAAATTAAAAAAACATAATTACCAAAATTAAAACGTTGATACTGAACGTTTTAAGCATTGTCAAGGGTTGAAACTCATTTCAAGTGAGTTTCTGGGGTTGCTGATTACGAATCTGTTGTCAGATTTTCAAAATTCAAAATGGCGGTTAAGAGTTTCAAACAAATCCAATCATTTTTTTTAAGTTGGTCGCCATTTTGAATCCACCATTTTGAATTTTGAAAATCTGACATCAGATTCAGATTTATTCGTAAAACAATTTGCAAAACTTTACTTGGTTTCTCTAGCGGCTTTATTTTCATGCAATTGCTTACTTTTGTACAAATGCGCACACCCAGCTAATTAGCAGAATATGAATTCCGTGATAGAGACTGTGTGAAAATATTGCGTTTGTATTACCTGGGAGCATATCCAAACACTATCATATGTGTAAGTCAACGGATAAATTTTTCCGTTTGTTTCGAATGAATAAATGAATGAACAAAATAAATACAATGTCACCATAGAATCACGTTTTTATTATAAAATTACCTTGAAAAGGACACCAAAGAACGAAACAAGCGCTAAACTAAAAAAAAGCGTGAGTACTAGCTGCTCATGAAATTTGATGTGTAAACATATGCGTACGGCAAAGCATAAAAGTACGTTTATATATAAATATAATCTCAATCAAAGCTCGTTAGTTGTCAAATTGATTGCGCTTGTTATTCTCACAACTCGAGGAAAAGTTAAGCTCCTCTGTGCCACCGTGGTCGTTTTCTGCTACACATATTATGCTATTTAAATATATTTTAACTTAATATCTTATTAAAAATACCTTTACAAACCTCTTTTCCTTGCTAGCGTCAATTTTTGTTTGTTTTTTAAATATGACATTCCTCGTCTTCTTCGCAAGTATAATCTTTAAAACTAGGTTGGACACCAATAAGTTATCGGTTTAGTCTGAGATTATTTTATAATTATAATTTTGTATGGCTACTCACTTTTTCTAACTACAGATTAGGGAGTTAAGCTCGGCTACTGTGGTGTAGTGGTAAGCAGTGCGCGCTTTCACTCATCAACACCTGGGTTCAAGCCCTGGTCAAAGCAAAAAATTTAGAAAAAAGGTTTTTTCTTAAAAGCGGTCGTCCCTCGGCAGGCAATGGCAAACCTCCGAGTGTATTTCTGCAATGAAAAACAGCTTCTTATAAAAATACAATCGCCGTTCGGAGTCGGCGTAAAACTGTAGGCCTCTCGGAGGAGAGGCTCGGCCAAACACTAACATATGTGTACGCGCCAATCTATTATTATTATTAGTTAAGCTCGAAAATGAGGACAATCTATTTATATGTAAACATATTATTAGGGGATTCAGTTACATACATACACATGTAGGTTAGGTTAGAAATTAAATATTAATTTCACTTAATTTTATTCAGTTTGCTGATTTATTTTTTTTCTATTCATTTTAATTTTTAATTCTTTTATTACATGAAATTATCGGTATGATTGATAAAATATGACACTTGTCTTGTGACGCAAGGGCGTTAAAATATCATGAAAACGCCGCATCAATTACTGTTTTTGAGCTTGTAGTTTGAGCATTCTATTTGTATATATTCCTAAATTTAGTTTTCATTACGTTTACGTTAAAGTTATGAATACATATAGCACACCATCTTTTGTTTGCAAAATGGGAAGCTAAATTCCTTTGTTCGGCATTTCCTCTTACTCTTTGTGCAATCTTGTATTACATCTGATCCGGTACTCAATAAACTTACAGAGTTTTACAAGAACTTGCAGGAAGTTACGGGAAAAATGATCTCGTACTCCAAAATCCTGTAATGAGACCGATTTTTTGAGAGTTGTGTAGAGAATGAAAATGCAAGATTTTACTCGATGCTTTTTTTGTTCCCGTACTTTTTGCTGTTACTCACTTTTTACTCTCACTTCATAGAGTAATTTTGCTGTTTGACATTTTTAAAGGATTTTACACGAAAAGTGTTGGATCAGAGCTATTATATCATCCATACATATGTATATATAGATATATTCTTATATGTTCATCAGCTATCAACGGACCCAGTTAAAATGATTTCAGTTTTTTCAAAATTTACGCCTTGCTTTTTTATCAATAGACTACTAAACCTATGCCTGAAACCATGCTGCGAATATCAAAATCACTTGCAAGAAATGAGTTCATACATATGTATGTACATGCAGCCTTAAGTATGTATACATATGTATAGGTACATAGCGGTGTTTGCATAATCGGAAGTAATAATCATATGTACAGAATTTCTCCCTTACTCTGCATATGCCTAAATGTATGCAACCATTTTCAAATGCAAGTCAACACAGGGTGCTTCTAATGAAATTAAAAAGTTTCCGCTGCATTACACATACTCAGCTCTTCGAAATTTTATGCCGAGCTATGCGTTACAGCTTCGCAAATTTTACCCCTACCGAAACCTAAGATGTATACACATCAAAAATTTTCTCGTTTTAATTAACTTAACGCACTTAATTTATTGCGAAAGGCACAAAGTTGGCAACAGTTATAGCGATGTCAAATTTGCTCATATACTAGGGATGGGTAGTGGGGGGTTGAAATTCGATTTTTTCCGAATTTCGAACATTGCCCAACCATTCGATTATTCGATTCGAAATTCGGTGGTGCAAATTCGATTTAATTCGAATTTTTTCGAATTTCGCAAAATTTTTTTGAAGTGAAACTTCTTAATCGAGTTCGGAGATGTTTGCGTTAAATATTTAACACCAAGTCATAAAATCTGTATTTAAAAAAATTAGGAGTCGCACTAAAGGCTTGTCCTTTGGGTCTGCAACATAGTTTTAGTTCTATGAAAAGGGTTGCCACAGGTTAGAAAATCAAATTCAAATAATCACTTCCGCAGATGTTTGCGTTAAATATTTAACACCAAGTCATAAAATCTGTATCGTTCGTTCGACTTTCAAAAAGGGATAGGTGTCAATAAGGGGGAAGGAAATGTAGATGGTTTTAGTTTTTTGCCATATGTAAGAAAATCAAAATCAAATTACATATTTAATAAGTTAAATAAATTACTCCAATATCGGTATCAATCGAAATGGTTTTGAATAAACTTTTTTAATCTCATTTGGGAGGGTTGCTACCTGTTTGAAAAGTCGAATTTATTTAAAGAAGTGTTGTACTTAAAATACTATGCAACAATTAAAATATTTTTGAGGAGCTTGAAGGGAGTGGCCACCTGTTTAAAAAGTTAATCTAAAATTACACTCTGCGACAGCCGAAACCAGCCCGTACTTTGTTAACATTTTCTGAATGTCTACCCATCCAGTAGTAAAACGCTCGATGGATTTGCAAAAGTTAGCTCGTATTTTTATTTTATGGCCTACTAAAGTTTTCATATCTCGGCCTAAGTGGTTTTCATAAAAGTCGAAAAAATAGTTAAAATAAATGTCTGAGCGAAATTAAAGGTCAAGACATATCTATTAAAATTTCTTGGGAAATATTTTCGTAGAACATTTTAACCCATTATCTCCCGCCTAAAACGGTCATATTTGACCCTTACTTCAAGAAATCTCGCAAAAAGCAAATTTGGCAGATCGTTTATGGATTGATATATTCAAAAAAATTATTCTCCGGAAAATCTTACTAGGGGTCTTCTCAGGCAAAAGCTTCATGCTACTAACGTAAAAGCCTCTAAAAATTTAAAATAAAAAATCAACAAAGAAACTAGTTTTTTTTATAAAGAAAACTTTAAATTGAATTTGGAATAACAGTTCCTTCTTGGCACAGATTTTTTGTTTTTATGCATCAGATCGAAAAACATGTATTTTTTCCTTGAATCCCTAAGACAAATGGAGTGCCACACACAGTGATGGCAAATTTAGTCAGAAAGAAAAAATTTGAAGAGTTGATTTTTTGGAAATAAAGATGAAATTCGATTTTTTCTGGAAAAATTCGATTTTATCCGAATTTTAGCAACACAAAGTTCGATTTCAAAAGTTTGCCATTTTGGAGCTAAAATTCGATTAAAATTCGAATATCGAAGCTTCGAATATCGAATTTACCCATCCCTATCATATACAAGCATGGACAGAGAGTGAGCGCCTGCTTAAAGAGCATAAGCATTACATGCGTATACATGCGAGAGCGTAACAAAGTGAACGCAAAATCTTTCAAACGTAATTGGCACGATAACACAATCACACTTTCAGCTCGCGTTTAATTGTGGTAGTGATCACCGCTGCTCATATACACTCCTCGTCATTTGAATTGCACATCCTTTTAATCCCTAGTATTTACAGTTTTCCTTTTGGTTATTCAATATAAATTTTTTGTAAAAATATTACATATTATACGGGTTAATTTTATATGATTGGGCAGCAGTTTTTACGATTTTTCCGTTTTTCTTGAGAGCTGGAAATAGTTCTTAAAAAAGGTAAACATAGGAGTGTGCCATCCTAATGACCTGCAGTGAATAAATTAGTAATATTTTTAGAAAAATTTCTGATATGCAGTTTTGTAGCCCATTCAATTATAGTGTGATAAAGTGCAAGTTTCAAGTGACTATAAAATAGCCCTGATTTTTGAAATTTTTTTATTTTTTATAGACGGTGCTGCGCATTTTATTCCATATAAAAATTTTGTGGAGCATACTTTGTGTGAAAGAAAATGCGCAGCACCATCACCAAAAAGATTGTCAAAAATCACCGCTACTTTACTGACACTTGAAACTTGCACATTATTGTACCCCTTTGTTGACATTTTTTTAACTCTGTATAAAGTTTT
>NW_023469493.1:0-5382 GCF_013731165.1 Rhagoletis pomonella | reverse complement strand
TTAGTTTGGGTTTAGCTGGTTACCTTAATTGGTTGTCGGAAGGTGCGTGGAAGTTAGCAGGGCACGCGATATTTTTTGAAATATGTCCGCGACAAAATTATTCTTTTCACTTATAAACAACGGATAATTTACGGCAAATTATCAAATAGTTAGTTTAGGTTTAGCTGGTTTCCTTAATTGGTTGTCAGAAGGGCAAAATTATTATTTTCACGGATAATTTACGGATAATTAACGGCAAAGTATCCGATAGGAATTTTTACTTTGAGAAAAAGTTGTCCTGCCAACTTCAGAGAGGTGTATGTACCTCTATTGTTATCGATGCTATTTTTTAAGTTATGTATAATTCATATTTCTATAATTTCTTCTCTTGCCATTGTAAAAGAAGTATTTTGCGATCGTTGCGTCATCGCAATCAATATTTTTGTCGATATTCCCATCGGTTTTATTATCAATATTTAAAAAAAAAAATTTTCCGCATTTATATCGATAAAATTTAAGATATTTTTATCGAAATTTCTATAGATGGTTTTTGGTTATTAATAGTTATCGAAATTCTCGAGGATGTCCTCGTCCTCTTTCTCACCGTACAAGCACTATATGCGCGGAGATGAGGAAAGTCCTCGGCACTCAATGAAGCGGGTACCGCTTTCGTCCTTCAAACTGTGGAAAAAAGAAATCGGAGCACGGAATTAGCATGTGGAGTAGAAGGTCACATCAGACTCAGGCTCAGGAAGGATAGGTCTTCTCCTTAAAGCACTTAACATACCTGTAGTAATAACGATAACGATTTTGGAGTAAAAGCCCGTGGCCAGATAAGAACTTGGGTAGTTCCGTTTCCGTAGACACCACTGTCGTGCGAACGTAGTAATTGAAATCATAACTAGCCACTGTTTAATAGAAATACACGCGGAAAGATTGAGATATTCAGCTAATATTTGCTGTCAAAACTGCCGCGATGAAGAGGAAAGAACAGCTCGACAACTTTCTCAACCACTGTCCGCGGCTGACGATACACACTATAAACACTTATTTGACGCAATTACGGACCTAAACTTGTAAAAAATCTGCGATATTCAACCTTTTACGAGCACGACGAATATCCAGCAAAAATGTTAACACAACGGGTCTTTCGAGTCTGAATAAAGGATCTGTTTCCTCTCCAAATATCCCTAAGCAAATAGTTAACGTTATCGTCTGCTTCGTAGAACGTTTAAAGTCCCTATGCAACAGTTCCTTTTTAACACACACCTACTTAAGCGAATAAAAATAAAAAAATTTGTTGTTTAATTTTTTTTTTCATCTAGCACCAATTTATTCCGGCAAAAAGTAGTCTTCGTAGGGTATATCCTTAAATAATTTCGGTAACAGCTCTTCAAATTTGTGCGCCAAAGCTTCATTGATACGCGGCGTAAGCTCATCGCTGAGTACGCGCCAATTTTCATTCATAACTTTTAAAATTGCGTCCGAGAGCGTTTTGTCGCCATTGAAGAGGTTTGTCATATCGGTGATGACACTGAAAGAGAGGAAAGTGGAGAACGTGAGAGAATTTTTATACTCCCAAGGAAATTGCTTATTATCTAGTAATTTTAGTTAGCGAACAAAAATTTATCTACAAATTATTTGCTTCAACTCACTTGTCTAGTTTAGATTCGAGTTTGATATTATCAACTATTAAATAAGTTTTGCCATTACGCTGCTCCGGCTTCATTGTGGTCACAATGCGTGACTTCACATTATCCAGCACCATGGTTAATAGACCCTCGCCCTTAATAGGCAACACCAATATATTGCCATTGACTTTGTATTTGGCTTTTATGGTCATGCGTGGATTAATATTTTGTGAGACGAGTTTCATTGGCTTGCTAAGGTCCTTCGAGAAGCCCCTTCAAGAAATTAAATTTTAAGTACATACATGTGATTTACAAATTTAATTCACTAAATCTTAAATTTAATAAATAACACTGGCATTTTTCACTCAAAAACTTACTTGATCGATAATAGTTTTGCTTTCGTGTAGTTGTAGAATTCTACATCGCTCATCACTAAGTCGACTTTTAATGCACTATTCTTATCGCCCAACATTTCGATTTTTTCCACCTTCAGCGGCTCTAGACTGGGTATATCCTTCTCCGGTATACCTGTAGCAGCTTTCTTCAGCAATTTGTGTGCCTGTTCGATTAGGCATTTTTCGTCGCCGAAGTGACATTTTGTTATGGGAGCGGCTGTGTAATTGAATAGAATAATATTACAGGTGACATAACTAAAAGTTAATTTGATTGTATGGGGCATAGCTATATATATTGAAACGGAAATCTTTAAACTGCACTAAGTGAGGTCTTACTGCTTTTTAGACCCCCCCTTTTAGGAGTGATAGGCTAATTTCAAATGAGGACGAGGTATGAAAGAAAGATTGAGTCTTTCGACATGACTGGTAGATGGTGTTTGGCCACGCTTCTCCTGCAATTTATGGCGTGCGTCTTAATGTAGTAACAAAAATTGAGGGATCTCTGGAGTTTTGCCTCCGCCTACGAATGGTAAATGGATTTTAACCAGGGACGGTAAGCATTATGAGTCAAATAATTTAAATCAGAATTTTATCATAATAATTATTGATTTTTATTTATATTGCTCAATGGAAGTGATTATTTTGTGATTCTTATTTTTTCGCTCTGAGAAAATAATTATGATTGAGTTTTATTTTTCCACTTAAAAATAATAATTATTTATAAAATTGAAAATGCTATACAGACGCAACTTAATGAAATTTTGACCTGAAAATTTTTGAGACGTATTTATTTTATTATGGTCTAGCTACCTCTGAAAAGGATACAACAGAAATTACGCTGGTATAGCTTTTGAGTTTTTTGAATGATCATTATTCTTAAGTAAAACCAATAAAACTCAATAATAATTATTATCCCTGAGTGAAAAAATTTAAAATCATAAAATAATCATTATTTGTGATCGAAAAAAAAAATAAAAATCACGTAATAATAATTATCTTTGAGCGAAAAATCAAAACTCCAATATTAATTATTATTTTTAATCTTTATTGGTTAAACTCGAATCATAAAAATCATTAAAATTGTTTTACGACGATTACAACTTGTTGATTTTTTTGGTTAAAATTTAAAAAAATACTGATTATTTTTTTTGTCCCTGATTTTAAGGAAAGCTTTTTTAAACCTCTCTGAAGTTGGAAGTATAAAATTTTTTCCCAAAGTAAAAATTCCTACCGGATAATTTGCCGTTATTTATCCGTGAATATAATAATTTTGCCGCGGCCATATTTTAAAAAAATATCGCGTGCTCTGAAAGCCAATTAAGGAAACCTGCTAAACCCAAACTGACTATTTGACAATTTGCCGTAAATTATCCGTTCTTTATCCGTTTCAGAAGGTGTTCTGCTAACTTCCACGGAAGATGGCAGAGAACGCGATCCTTTTTTTTTTTAAATACGTCTGCTACAAAAATCACATACGATATTCACGCAGTGACCGTCACCACCTTCATGAATTATCGCTTCCTGATTGTGTTGTATTTGCAGTCCGTTTATCAGTTTTAGTAGACGAAGACGTAAAATTTTTTCGTTAAACATGAGTTCACTCTGACATAGGACTATCAACGTTGTTAGATAGCGATCTACACTTTCATAAAAAAAAATAATAAACATTGAATAATCGAGTGTTAAAATGTCTCTGCCTTATTTATATTTTCACCACTGTATGTAGCTTGGTGGCTCTTCGGATAAGACAAAAAATTCGTGTTTAACTAAAACACAGCAGTGAAATTTTTTTTCCTTCCGGTACAATTGTTTTGCTTTTGCTAGTACGCAAATTATCAAATTTTAGTGGATGAATTTTTCTTTATGCGATGGTATGAAGCAAGTCGCTTCAGCGGCGACCACACAGCTAAACTGACCTCCCTAACGAATGAAATTACTAGTACGAGTATGCGAAGAGCTGCACGAATCTTTCGCTATATTCCGCACAGCTTTTTCCGTTCATGGAAAGCACTTCAGCTTGAAAAGATAGAATACTTAAATTTCTTTTCGCTTACAAGGGGTTATTATTTATTTAGTTTTTTGTTTTCATTAAAAGCGGTATTTTAATAAAGCACATTTTAGTACGAAATTTCCAAAAATTTCGATAAAAAAAAATATTCCAAAAATTCGCAAAATACCAAAAACCGCTTGACTTACGAAAATCGACCGCCAAAACTTGCCACTGTAAACTAAGCGCCACAAGCGTCAACAACACCAACTTGTGGTTTGCAGCAAAACCGCAGTTTAAATGCATTTTTTTTCGCTGTCAAATACAAATTAACTTAACGCCGCTTAACGTTAAAGTATTCTTACCGATGTCGCGCCGGCTACTGGTTAACTATCGCTCGCTGAGTTTCAATTTATAACTTAACGAATTGAACTTTGAATTTTCATGCATATTACTAGGTATGTAATACGAAAACAGTAAAAAGTGTTGACAAAGTAGTCGATAGAACGCGGCGGCGATTGCATCTCAAATGAAGGAATAACTAATTCAAGTGCAAGTATTTGCTAAAAATTTGTATAATTGCAAACAAATATCCAGTTTTTCAAACGGAAGTTTACTTTTGCCGCTGGCTTGTGCTGTGAGATTGGAAGCGCAAACCAGTTTAGCAGTAAAGGTAAACATGTGAATTATTGCAAGAAAAAAAATAAAAATTAATTGCTTCATACATATTGAAATCATTTCACTTACCTAGTTTACAATCTAGTATTGATGATTTATCATTTAAGCAGCTGCCTGCCACAAAAATTGTGCAATACTTTCCGCTTAATGCGCTAACACTGGCTAAGTGTCGACAGCTGGTTACGGGTTTAGGGCGCTCCCTTAGACTAAGGCTGCATTTCACCAAACTCATATATGTGGAAATCAAACTTAATTTAAATTTTTATTTAATTCTCACTTAAATTTTTTTTTAAGTTTCAATGAGCTCTTTATTTAAGTGAGTCAAAATATGGCAGCACCGTGCTAAAGTAGTAGTACAAGCAGTGCTGGTATACAAGTAACAGCTGATATACAAAATTGTGGTGTATGTACATATATTAGCGTGTGCCGAAAATCCGCTTTTTCTTAGAATTTTGATTGCTATTTAGCAAAAATATGGTTCATTATGCTCTAAAAACAATCTGTGTGACAATTTTTGGTCAGCATCTTAGGCTCGCCAAAGTCCATCAAAGTTCAAGTGTTCCAAAAATTTTTTCTTAGTCTACTTCGGTTTTTTACAAAAATTTCCATATCCCAAATTATGTAGGACTAATACTTTCGAAGATAATTGCATTATTAGTATTAAAAAAAAAAATGTATAAATCAATATATTTATTAATTTTTATTTTTTGAG
>NW_023469492.1:0-5382 GCF_013731165.1 Rhagoletis pomonella | reverse complement strand
AATTGTCACTTCGTAGGACATCGCCATGTTAAAAAAGACAGTTGCAAGCATTGAGTTGGGATAGATGAAGAACCAGTACCGTCCCTTTTCAGGCTAGCTCAGCGCAAGTTCTGAACCAGTTTGATTTGCTGCAGGGTGGTTGCCGCATTTTTTATAAATGTACTAAAAGTGGTATTTTTCGTGCATGGGTATTTTGGCCTATTTTGCTTATACCTATAGTGTAATAATGAACCTTGGAAGTTTTTAGTAACTAATACTATTAGTTTATACAACCTTTTGCATAAGATAAATTTAGTACTTGTATAATTTAAAAAAACTTAAATTAGGTAAACTCATTTGTATAATACCTGGGCTCCGTTTTATTAGAACAAATTCTTTTATATGCTGACCGGCCAGATGGTTACGGTGTTTAGGTCTTATTTTTTAACCGACTTCCAAAAAAGGAGGAGGTTATCAGTTCGTCGGATTCTTTTTTTTTTAGATCTTTTATGTATGTTACCGCATAAGTTTGGACCACGTCAACCGATTTCGATAATTCTTTTTGCATCGGAAAGGTAGTGTCTCAGAGGTGGTCCCATACTAATCTGGTTAAGATCCGATCAGTGGATCGTGAGATATATATATATATATATTTTTTTTATATGAGAGTTGAAGTCGGTTTTTTTCTTGCTAAAAATTACTTGTTTCATATAAGTAGGTATTTAGTCTTAAAAATAGAGTATAACTTATAAATATTATTCATTAAGTATTTTTGGGCATAAACCAGCATTTACATTCCTCTATCGATTTCTTTTGATAAAAAAAATATTATAAAATAAAGTATGCAATGTGTGCCCTAGTGCGTCGCGCTGAGAAGCACTTTTCTATAATTGCACTGAGTGGAGCGTTTTTTTCATTTGTTTATGGTTAATGGTCGTATTACCACACAACAAGCATTGGGCATTATTAGCTTTTTTTAAAACCAAAAACTGTAATTGGCACTCATACTCAGACATTTTGGGCATTGTTACATATATAGGTGGCAACCACGCGCTAAAGTTACGAATAAAAATATTCAACGGCGAAGCATAGTGTTACTCTCATGAAATCTGAAAGCAGACTGAATTGAAATTCGCTGCGTCGTTTCTGTATACGTATAAGCGCTGCGACGCAGACGCTACTCGCGAGTAGCGTTTTGCCCAGCTATGGTCTATAGGTAAGTTGTGGATTATTTACAAAGATATCTAATAATATAAAAGCTTACTCATTAACATTGTTAAGCGTAATGATATTTAAACTTGTGAATTTAATAATTTTTGTTTGCAAAATGAATGATAGATAAAAAATTAAAAAAAATTATATATTGAATCCGACTCTGCGTTTCTGATTCACTACTGTTTCGTTGCTGGATGTAGATGGATCTATATTGTCGACAGCGTTGGCCTCGTAAACAGGTTTTATTCTGTCCACCGAAATCGCAGTTGGCTTACGTCGAAAGTCTATGACAAAGTATTTATCGTGTCGACTTATTACGCGAAATGGACCTTCGTATGGTGACGAGAAGGATGGACGAATCTGGTCGTTGCGCACTAGTACGTGGGAGCAAGTATTAAGGTTCCTGAAACAGAAAACAGAATGCTTGCCGTGACGTGACATTTCGCCCGGTGCCAATGAATTAAAATGAAGTTTTAAAGTGTTTACTATCGTATGTGGGGAGGTTTTGTTTGTAGGAGTGAGCAGCTCACCAGGCAATCGAATTGGCTCACCATATACTAATTCAGCCGGCGTCGTCTCGATATCGTCTTTCCAAGCTGCGCGTAAACCGAGTAGGACGGCTGGTAATGCATCGTATCATGATTCGTCGTGACACAGAAGGGCCGATTTCAGCTGGCGATGTAGTCGTTCGACAAGTCCGTTGGCTTGTGGGTGGTATGGGGTTGTATGCAAGTGCTTAATACCATAGAACTTTAATAGCGACTGAAACAGGTCCGACTCGAATTGCGGCCCCTGATCAGATGTTAAACGCTTAGGTATTCCATGGCGCGAAATCCAATGTAGCGATAATGCGTGAGCTACCGTTTCTGCAGTACCATCGGATAATGGAACAGCCTCAGGATATCTGGTGAACCGGTCTATGATGGTAAGGCACTGATTGAAACCTTTAGACCTTTTAAGAGACACCAGGTCAATATGAATATGCTCGAACCGTTCCGTTGGTGGTTCAAAACTAGCGATCGGCGATGACGCATGTCGATGAATTTTATTTTTCTGGCATTCCATGCACGATTTTGCCCATACGCGGCAATCTTTGTTAATAGAGGGCCATGCATATCGCTGCGTGACCAGTTTTTGCGATCCTTTGACTCCGGGATGAGCAAGCGAGTGAAATGAGTCAAAAACTTTTTTTCTCAATGGCTCAGGGACGTAAGGACGTACTTTACCGGATGCAGTATCGCAATAGAGTACTGGTCCATTTTCCAGTTGAATCGTTTTGAGGTTTAATGCAGTTTTTTGGCATAGTAACTTCTGAAGTTCGGCATCTTTTTGTTGTGCGTTGGCCAGTTCTTGCGAGGTAATAGCTACGGCGACGGCTTCGACGCGTGACAATGTGTCGGCGACGATGTTGTCAGAGCCTGAAACATGTCGAATGTCCGTGGTAAACTGGCCGATAAAATCGAGACGGCGAAACTGCCACGGCGATGCTCTTTCGGTGCGCTGGTTATATGCGTGCAGAAGCGGTTTATGATCGGTATAGATCGTTACATGCCGACCTTCAAAAATGTGCCGAAAGTACTTTATAGCCTCATAGACGGCGTGTAACTCGCGGTCATACGTCGAAAGTTTCTGAATCGTTGGAGGAATTTTTCGGCTAAAAAATGCTAGTGGTTGCCATTCGTTGTGTACGTATTGTTGCAAAACGGCTCCAATTCCGATTTCGGAGGCATCGGTAAATATTGCCCAGTCAGCGTCGATTTTGGGATGCACCAATAACGCAGCGTTGGACAGAGCACGTTTAGCCGTGTTGAAAGCTTCATGCAATTCATCAGTCCAGGTGACTGGGTGACAGCCTTTCACTTTTGGTCCCTCCAAAACTTTGTTTAGCGGCAACAAAATTTCCGCAGCATTTTTTACGAATTTCCTGTAGAAATTTACGGTGCCCAGAAATCTTCGGAGTGCTTTGACCGTAGTTGGAGGCTTAAAACTAGTAATAGCCTCGACCTTTTCGGGCAGCGGCTTAATTCCGTTCCTCGTGATAAGATGCCCGAGAAACTGCACTTCTGGTTGTCCAAACTGGCATTTTTGCACATTTATAACGAGACCATACTCGCGTAGGCGTTCAAACAGAATTCGAAGGTGTTTCAAATGTTCGTCTTCGTCCTTTGATGCGATCAGAATATCGTCAACGTATGGAAAAACGAAATCGAGGTCACGAGTGACCTCATCAACGAATCGCTGGAACGTTTGAGCAGCATTTTTGAGTCCGAACGTCATGTAGAGGAACTCGAACAGCCCAAAAGGCGTGATGATTGCCGTTTTCGGCACATCTTCGGGGGCCACCGGTAGTTGCAGGAAGGCCTTTTCGAAGTCAATGACCGAAAATAAGTTTTTTCCGTACAAAAATGCGCCAAAGTCGTCAATATATCTCAAGGAATATTTGTCTATCAGCGTACGCTAGTTGAGTGGCCGGTAATCACCACACGGTCTCCATTCTCCGGATTTCTTCCGAACTAGATGGAGTGGTGAAGACCAAGCGCTGTTGGAAGGTCTGCAAATGCCTTGACTGATCATTTTGCTAAATTCTGCTTGTGCTATTTTCAGCTTATCGGGAGCCAGGCGTCTAGCTTTGCACGAAACTGGAGGTCCCGGTGACGTTCGAATGTGATGAACGGTCGAATGCTTACTTTTACTGGATTTTAGGTTTACTGGCCGTGTAATATCGCCGAACTCTCTCAGTAACGCCAAGTATGCTGTTTTGCTATCTAATGCTTTAATATTTGTTTCCGCCGATGTCGTAAGAGTATTTCCGTGGGAAATTGCGCCCGTGAGACCATCGCGAAGGCGTTTACGTTTTAGGTCGACTAATAAGTCGTAATGGCTTAGAAAGTCAGCACCTATTATCGGCTTAGTGACATCTGCAATTATAAAATTCCAAGTAAAATTACGGCGAAGTCCAAGATTAAGTGTTGTTTCTGCCAAGCCATAGGTTTGTATTATTGAGCCATTCGCCGCGTACAGTTGATAACATAGTGGTTTAGATGTCGATGTAAGACGCCCACGCGGAGCGACGGACAAATCGGATCCGGAATCGATGAGATATTCCGTACCCGATGTTCTGTCTTTGACAAAGAGGCGGCGAGATATTAGCTGAGAATCGCAGGCCGCTTCTACTGATTCTCGCTGGCGTTTCCCTGCCACTTGCAACCCGGTACGCAAGTGCGAGCGTGCTTTCCGTATTTCCAATGATACCAGCAGAGATCATGTTTTTTCGTTGCTTGTGGGCGTGAGCGACTTCGAGACCTTGGTCGGGAGCGATTGGTCGACATATTTTTTAGTTGTTTCGTAAGCTGCGCGACTTCTCGGCGCAGTGTGGCGACTTCGCTGCTTTCCGAAGTAGGTGGTACTATCGTAGCTGCCACTTGGGGCTTGAGCGACAGACGTTCAACCATTCTGTCGGCGGACTCGGCAAGTTTTTCGAGTGTTGCGTCGGCGAAAGCTTCAAGGCACACCTGGATTTCGTTTGGCATATGTGATAGCCAACGCGCTTTAATTATGACGTCGTCTATACCTGGAACCAGTGCTCGTAAATGACGTAGATGCTGCGATGGTGTGCGGTCACCCAGGCGTTCTTTGTCGAGGAGTTGCGAGATTCTTGCCTCTTCCGATTTTGAGAAACATTTAATTAGTGCTGCTTTGAGGTCAGAGTAAGGCGAAACTGCTGGCGGTTCGAGAATAAGTCGCTCAACTTCCGATGCGACGCGAGTATCAAGCAATGGAATTACGAGGTCGAATTTGGTGCGCTCAGTAACTACTTGGTTTGTCGAAAATTGGGCTTCGACTTGTGCAAACCAAAGCTTTGGATTTTGCGTACTGAATTGGGGTGCCTTGATTTTAGTAGCCATACCGAACTGCTGCTGTGTAAACGAATATCTCGATGATTCTGCTTTTATTGCTTTATGGCCAAATTCCTTAACACTGGTATCGTCGTCTGACATAACCTGATGGTCGCTTCCAAAAGTTGAATAATGACCCGCTAAAGAAAATTACTGGCGAAGCGGTCAGCTCTAACCTCCAGAGTTATGTTACAAAGAGTCCACGTGGTCCAAAGTCGGGGTCACCAATTTAGCGCTTTGGTTGTGCGAAATGGCAATCAATACAAACCGGTTTGTGATGGAACAGATTAAA
>NW_023469491.1:1254-5382 GCF_013731165.1 Rhagoletis pomonella | reverse complement strand
CTGTAAAAAGTATCGCAATAGCCCATGCCTCGAAACAGCCCTCACAAAACAGGTTTTAAAAAATGTAGAAAAATTCATCGTTTTTAAAAGCTGAGAAAGGGCGTAAGCAGGCTTTGTGCATTTATTTAACAGCTTGCATATCCTTGGCATGGAATGTTCCTAGCTTTTTCCCGGACAAGTCCTCTAAAACATAACACGACTTTCCAATCTTGTCTCGAACCCGCGCCTTTAAAAATGTTTTCGCTAGCTTACTACTGAACTGTTTCGGTACGCTACTCAAGGTGAAGTTTCTCCTTAAAACTATTTGGCCAACATCGTAAGATACCGGGCGTGAACGAAGATTATATCTCTGAGCGTTTACTTCATAAGCCTTTTGAATATTCTCGCGTACCGAATCCCTCACATATGCAAGCTTATCTAATCTGTTCGCCTGATCTGTAACCTTTCCTTCCTCGATCATCTCAATGTTTCTTAGCAACTGATAGTCCTGTCCGTGTGTCATCATGTGTTGACCAAACACCACATAAAACGGAGTCTGGTTAATCGTCTGGTGAATAGAATTCCTTAAGGCACAGTTTATGCTGCTTAAATGCAGATCCCAATCTCGCTGATCATTTTTTATATACGCACGAAGCGCAGCGTTTATTGAGCGATTTACTCGTTCCGAACTGTTACTTTGGGGAGAGTATATCGCTGTACATACATGTTTAACGCCAAATTTATTGAGGAAGCTTTCAAATTCGCGCGAGCGAAATTGACTTCCATTGTCACTTACAATGAACTCTGGAACGCCGAAAGTATCGAATACTTGTTGTTTCAAAAAGGTAACTATGGGCGAGGTGGTAAAATGCTTCAGCGGGCAAAGGAATGTAAATTTTGACATGTGATCTAATACTATTAGTATCCCAATATGGCCACTTTTGGATCGTGGGAATGGTCCGATGAGGTCAATATAAAGTCTCTGAAATATTCGTTCTGTCGGTGTAAAATTACCCATGGGTGGTCTTAGCACTTTGGTCGAATGTTTTGTTGTTTGGCAAACTTCACATCCTGCCACATTCCCTAACTGAACGATATAGGCCAGGCCAATAGTAAAATCGTCTGATCCTCTCAACCGTTTTTGCGACTCCACCGTGAGCAGCTGTATCTATGTTGTGTGCGTTATGCAAAACTTGATTTCGCAGAGCAATAGGTACCATGAGCTTCCAAGCAGCTTCTTGCTGTTCTGCTTCACCACTATAAAACTCAGTGCGGTGGTAAATATACTTATCTAATACCTTGAAGTCGGGAAACTGTTCTTCATGGCGCTTAAGCCTTTCTCTTAGGCAGTTATACTCAGTACTGTCGAATTCTGAAGAGTTTAGGTCTATAACGGGTGCATTTTCGCATTGCATTCCTATCTCATCAATACTATCTGAATTTACACGAGACAGTGCATCTGGAACTATATTAGCGGATCCTTTGCGATGCTCGATCGAAAAGGTGAACGCCTGTAACTTTAGCGCCCAGCGCGCTAAACGACCGCTAAGATCGGATTGCTTCATCAACCATCGAAGGCTGGCATGATCAGTTATGATCTTGAACTCCTGTCCTTCGATGTATGGCCTAAATTTCTTTACAGCCAAAACAGCAGCTAGGCATTCCTGCTCAGTAACGGAGTAATTACGCTGTGCTTTATTTAGTTTTTGACTCATATAGGCAATGGGTATTTCTTCTCCGATTTCGTTTTCTTGTGCGAGCACCGCGCCTACTCCACACTGACTCGCATCGCACTGTATCAAAAATGGTTTGCTGAAATCTGGATTGGCTAAGATAGGTGCTGATGTTAAGCACTGCTTTAGAAGATCAAAAGCTTCTTGAGCTTCATCATTCCATTCGAATACTCGATTTTTCTTAAGAAGTTCCGTCAGTGGGGTGGTAATGGCGGCGAAGTTCGCTATAAAACGCCTGTACCACCCAGCCATGCCTAAAAAGCGACGCAACTGCTTCACAGTCTTCGGTGGCAGGTATTCACTGATTGCGGATACTTTATCGGGATCCGTTTGTAGGTTGCCGTGACCGACTATGTAACCAAGATATCGCACTTGCTTTAGGCAAAATTTGCTTTTAGCAATGTTGATGGTTAAACCGGCCTTTTCGATATGCAATGCTACTTCCTTTAACAATTCAATATGGGAATCAAAATTTTCAGAGACTAATAGAAGGTCGTCAAGGTAAACAAATACGCGCTCTTTGAGGTCATACGGAATGACCTTATCCATTAGCCGACACATAGTTTGAGGAGCATTGCACAGACCAAACGGCATCACTTTGAACTGATACAGTGGTCTGTTTGGCACAGTGAAAGCCGTTTCTCGCGGGAGGCTATCTCCAAAGGGATTTGCCAAAATGCATCTTTCAGATCCAAGCTGGATATGAACTCTGCGCGAGGTAGTCTGCTCAGTATGCCCTCTATGTGCGGCAATGGATAGGCATCCTTCACCGTCAAAGAGTTAACCTTGCGGCTGTCTAAACAAAGACGGACCTTGCCTGGTTTCCTAACCAAAACCACAGGCGACGACCAGGGGCTATTAGACTCTTCTATCACCCCTAAAGCAATCATCCGATCAATTTCCTCGCCTATCAGCTTTTCGATTGCTGGTGAGATAGGATAGTGGCGTTGTTTGAGCGGTTTTGCTCCCCCAACGTCAATAACATGTTCTACGAGAGATGTTTTGCCAAGACCCTTTTCTTCGAATGAAGGAAAGCATTGAACCGCCTTGTTGAGCTTTTCTTTCTGAATTGCAGATAAAATATGAATATTGTCTACCTTTTCTGAAGTACTCAACTCACTTACTATATTTGGAGCAATTTGGAAAGCTTTCCAGAAATTGATCCCCAAATACACGTCTTGGCTAAGAGTTGGCACAATGTGAAAATCGATTGGAAAAGCTTTATCTTGAAAATGAACATCTAAGGTTACTATACCTAAAACTGGCTGTTTCGAACCGTCTGCTGTGCATAGGTTTGAATGGATTTTTTTCATTTTCAAATTCCTGTCTAGAACATCTGCTGCCCATTCTGCTCCAAGGCAACTAATCGAGGCTCCTGAGTCTAGTAATCCCAAAACATTACTTCCTAAGATCTCTACTGAAGCGTAAGGGCGAATGTCACCTGGTTTACTTAAGGATGTGGACGATAAACATTTGTTTTGCGCTTTTACGTTTGCCCAGTATGTTTTTGCTCGAATAGTCGAACGAGGCTGAGAAAAAATTTCTTTGCGTTTAGCTTTATATTCTTGCAAACGTAAATGAAGTGGACGAATCGGGTGTAAAGGTAAATCTGATGATTTTGTCATATCCGAGTTAATAAGTATAGTAGTTGGTTGGTTTATTTTGTTTTTGTATTGGGATGCCTGCTGGTGTTGTTGTAGGCACCCCTTTGCTTGTTTTCCGAATTGTTGCAATTGGGACAATTTGGTAAAAAATAAGCAAGCAACCCACAGCCGTAACAAAAAACTCGCCTAGGCTTTACACATTGCTTATAGCTATGCCCAGACACATCGCAGTTCCAGCATTTCTTCTCTAGTGCATCTAGGTTCGTCAGTTCTACATCTCCGCTCATGGTGAATTCCGGGCGATCCGGCTGATCTACTTGAACTACCTCCGCTAGCTGTCGTTTTTGTGGTATTTGCGTTCTAGAAAAATTTGACTTAACAGTCTCGAAAAAGTTTTCACGCCGCCTACATGCGCGTCTTAATGCAGTTATAGAAGTTATATCTAAGTGCAATAACTCTAGTCTAATATCAGGGAGAAGATTTCGAATGAGAGTTTCAACTAACTCTACAGCTTCCAAAAACTGTTCAAATGACTCTCCGTGCTTTTGCTTTCTATTTCGTATTCTTTCTTTTATATCATAGTCAGTTCGTACGTCTTTAAAGTTGCTTTTCAACGCGTCACATAGGTCGAACCAGTCAAGAAATCGCACTGAATGATGGTATCTCCAATACCAATTCTTCGCTTTGCCTTCAAAAAGAACATGCGCGTTCTGGCAAAGTGCATTAAAGTTATCCCTTAGTGACGTCGCTGTCAAGGCATTTACTCGGTAGATGAACTCATCTACAGAAACATTCTCTGGTGAACCATCGAA
>NW_023469491.1:0-1244 GCF_013731165.1 Rhagoletis pomonella | reverse complement strand
GTTTCTGCCGCTATTTAAATTGACGACCTCATGAGCAGCGGAACGGTGCCCACCACTTGGATTGTGTAAGCTTTCGTTCAGTTGCCATTCTGGTCTTTGCTCATCTCGTTCATTTCGCTCATTATTGATGTTTAGATTTTGGAGACGAGTTTCCAATGACTGAGAAACTAATTGGCTTACAACTTCTGTAATTTCGCGAGTCATGGCTACTCTTTGCCGTTGTGTGGTCTCTTCAATCATTTGTTGAACTCTTTGTAAATCAAAGTTGGACTGTCGTTGATCCTCTCGATTATTTCTATGTGATCGACTCCCTCGCGTATTTGCAGGTGAGTGAGACTCATCAAGATTAGACCTATCAAGATTGTTGTTACGCGCAGCTCTTGATCGTGTAATTCTACGACCTCTACTATTGGCGTTAGGAGCCCTAGAGACTGCGCCTTGAGAAGACGCGTTCTCAGGAGCGGGACGTAAATCCTGTTCGGAGAAACTTCTTAGCGACTGAGAATCGATCGATCTTCGGCACAATGGGCATGAGTCGTTCTCAGTCAGCCAAGTCGATAGACACGATCGATGAAAACCATGCGAACACGGCGTAGCCACAAAATTAAAATTCGTCGTTTCGTCATTGCAAATGGTACATATGTTACCTGGAGCAGCTAGGTTAGCTAAATGCTCTTCGCTATGGCGTACAGACATTTTCTTAAAAAAAAAGGTTCATATGTATACTACTCTCAAATATATCTCAAACTATAGCATCAATAAATCGAAGTCTTGCAAGTTATAATTAGTCGTTGGCTGAGTAAGATACACTCGAATAAAATTGTTTGTTTACGCATTCTGGAACGGACTGGTGTATGTTGGTGCAAAAACCGAGTGTCTTCATTATTTTACATCTAAGTATTAAAGCTTAAACACCTCGAAGAATGTAAAAAGGGTAAAAACACAGTTCGTAAATACATAGTTCCAGTCAACAAACTGGTAGGGAAAAACGTTAAATTTTTAACTCCAATCCAAATGTCTATATAAACAAGAACGTATTTACAAAATAAAATCGCATGCATAACTTGTTAAAGTTGGTTAGATGGACAACCAAACGCATCCAAACTAATTCCGTCACTTCAAAAGTCAGCATCTAACATAAAAGATTCAAAAAAATTGTCGGGGCTCCAAAGCAAATCTTCGGGCCCCACGTTGGGCGCCATAATATATATACTGTCATGGACCGCACTAGGGTGCTCGGAGCG
>NW_023469490.1:0-5383 GCF_013731165.1 Rhagoletis pomonella | reverse complement strand
AAAAAGCAAAATTAAAAAAATACAGAATTTTAATCAAGCAAAATTTTTTAACATTTTGCAGAGCTTTGCGATGTGGAATTTTGTTATGCAGCGTAATGAGAAGCTCCCGATGTGGTGATCTCCGAAATAGCTGCAAAACTTCTTCCACTTGCACTTTGTTGCTTTTTCGTGGTACAAAGCTCAATAATAATATTAAAAATAAAAATGTTAATAAGCCACAATAACATTGACAAATTGTAACTTTTGCTTTGAGTCTTAGAATTTCATGTTGTAATACCTTAACCCGACCACATATATCCAGCGTTTGTTCTTTCCCTTAAAAAATACCAACGCAGTGGGTAATCTTTTCTTAAAATTGTATTGTTTGGCTACTCTGCCGTATTGCTATTATTTAAAGTAGTCTTATCTATTTTACAAATTGAATTAAAAATTGGATATCCTCTTCTTTTAAGTTAAAATTATTATTAACAATACCGTCCTTGGTCGCTAAAACAGCAACGCCAGGCACACAGTTTTGAAATTTAACTTTTTTTGTGACAAAATAAATTGCCTCGAGAACAGATAGCAAAATACGAATAAGTGAACCAGTGTAATACAGTGATCCAGATATAAATAACATAATCTAATTTGACAAATGATTATTTAAATTTTTATTCTTGAACATCAAAAATTCAAAAAAATTTAATCTTTTGAATGTGAAAAAAATTATTTACTGTAATAAGTTGTAATTATGTTTTAGAAAACGCGAATAAAACTGTAAAAATATTTAAACAAAATCCCAGCTAATTGTGCCACAAATTCAAGTTCGTTGAGGCGAAGGGAATTCCTGCGTGTAGCGTTGCTTGTAACCAGTTTTCACGTAGGCAAAGGCAAGATTCGACTTAACGGCCCCTTTATGGGTTGCATTCGGTCCTCTACGGTGGTCGAAAGTGCTGATCGAACCAATTTTCATTTAGTATTATGACGTTCATTCGGTGAAGAATAGTGCTATTGTGAATTTCGCTCATTTAGGTTCTTCACAATAGTATATTTTTGGCCGCTGGGAAGCTTCGTTTACAAATTGTGCAAACTAAATAGTGTGCTTAAATATAAAGGGTTTCGGGTGGCAGAATTAGATTTACAGTTTCTCCCTAACCGCGGAGCGTATCGGCGGGGTGGGGACAGCGTTAGCTTCGTCATTCGTACGGGTTATTTAATCACGATGTCGCAGTGGACGGGTAAACAACGTGCGTTCGCAATCGAAGCGTATTTCAAGGTCAATGATTAGTGTGAAACTGCTCGTCGTAGATTTTGTCCACGTTACAATATTCGTAGGGGACTACGACGCACAGTGGTCCAATGTGCAAAGCTAAGGTATATTAATTAAATTTTTTGGTTTGTAATTTTTCAATCAAGTTTTTATCAAATTGCAAGAATATTGTCTACATAAGAGTAAATACAACTTTTGTTGAAAAAATTTGGCTACATATAAACATAACGGTATCCAAATGTCATAGTAAGCAATAAGTGAAAAATGAAATTGTGTGTGCAACGAAAACTGAGTATTTTTAAGGCTCAATAACTTGTTTAAAGAATCTTTGTTTTAACCTTATTTCTTTCTCCGTCATTGTTTTAAGTAAGAAAATTCAGGAAATGTAAAAATTATTACCGAAGTGGACGCACATATTTTTTTGGCCCTGATAAAGTTTTAATCTTTTTGGTGAGTACCAGATTATTTTTTTTTTGTTTTTGTAGAAGAAATCATTCTTATATGGCGGAATATAGATCACTTACTATACTTATTCTCTCAATTGATGTATATACTAATATAATCCACAAAAAAATTCTGCGGCTAGCTGCGGCACCCATACATTTATTTTCAATTTTCAAAATGACTCCTAAAATTTCAAGACAGGAAATTTTTGATTTTTGGCTGTCGACCCCTAAAAATTAGAGACTTGATGGAATAATGAATTTTGTACCAGGGAATATCAGTTTAGGATCTAGTGATAGAATCAAATTTGTTAAATTGAAATCATACGTGCGAAGTTCATTCAGAATTTGGACCTAAAGTGGACAAAAGTTTTCCAAAAAAGAGAGCGGTTTGCTACTGCAAATAAAGATTGGCTCGAATTTGAAATAGACGTGTCACAATTTGTGTAATCTAAGTTTGGTAAGCCGACACTTTCTGCTGGTAGGCCAGCTAAAAGTTTTGAAGATTGTTGCCAAAAAGTTAAAATGAAGAAAGCTAATGAGCTTTCGAAAGTTATCGAACCAGATGTATTTCTTTTTGGCCACTGAACTAAAAATGAGATCTTCAGCTACGCTACTTAATGAGCTTTTAAGTGCTTCTCCAGAAAGGGGTACTGCTATTAAGAAGGTCATATTGGCAAAGAAGAGTCCTAAAGGTATTTCGCCTGACGAAGCTCGGGCACTAATAACACTGGCACACAAAAAAAATAGTTTTCTCGAAATCTAGGAGGTATATTGGCGAAACTGACTTCAAATTCGAATTCTGCGGGTCGAAATACATAACCATAGGTAGGTCCGGTCAAATGCACATCACACTAATTTTTTTTTTGTGTGCCTGTGTATTCGACACAAATTTATGAAAGCATCTGTATCGTTTACTTAATCGAGGGCCATTTTCTAATGTAAGCAATAAAGTTGCCTGTACTAACAGGGCAAATAAATTGTTCCTCACTTTAAAGTGTTTTGGTTTTCTTATCTTACCGGTAAAAATAAATTTGTTATTCCGTAGAGTAAAAGTTCACTACATTTCCGAGAGTGAAACTTCACTACATTCGTCATATAATTTCGAAGGTTGGCAATGCAACATAAGCAAATATAGAGCAAGAGAGGTAAGCAAAAACCGAAACCTTGGTTTAAATATCTAATATATCTGACTCATGAACCAAAACCGAACCAAAATTTAAAGCTGGGTACACATTTTTAGAGGTTGCATCGGGTGAGGAACAATTTATCGATTCGAAAAATTAATGCGCTGATGAGAAAACGAAAACTCGTATATCGAGACGATAAAGTGGCGGGTAATCTAAAGGTTAGATGAGGAAACGGCCCTAAAAGTTGTTAAGCTTGATCTGACTTTTTAGCAGTTTTTTTATTTTATACATATATTAGGTTTCTGATTCGGATCCGGCGTCAATACAGTATATACAACGGACTTTCTATTTTTAATTTATCCCAAATAGTTAACAAAGTTTTAGGTATGCAGGTATCTATAACCGTGCGCAAGTATATACTAAGCAAACGTCAAGCTGTGAGGTTGTACTTTATTGTGCTCTAATTTTGGCTTTCTACTTACTAAGTTAATTGTGCTAATTCTGTGTTAAAGTAGTGATAAAAAGTGCTTATGAGCATCATAGTGTGAAAAATTGAAGCTAAGTGAAAGTTATTGGTTTTATATTAAAGTTGATTTGTTGCTATCATTGTTGTTGTATCCTTTGTAGTTAACTGAATTCATTTTGACGATTCTTTTTTTTTTTTTTTCTTTTGGGCCAATGTTGTAAATTTATTTGTGTATTTGTATTTGGAGCTTTTCGGCCGGTGTGTTGAAAATAAAAACAAAGTTTATTTTTTTCTCCTACGCGTTTCGACGCATTTTCGCGTCATCTTCAGGGAGTCTGTTTATTAATTTGCAAAAACGAAAAACATTATTAGTAACAAGCAAAATTATTTAGAACAATACAAACATAGTTAGATTTCAACATATTTGACTTACATTAACATAAAAATTAGTTTAATTATTCACAATTTTAAAAAACGACATAAATATATTTTCCGGAGACCACATTTAACATTTAGCAACTTCTTTATCTTCCGATAGCTTAAACATTGTGTGTTATTGCAGTAGCATATGCACAGTTTATATTGTCAACATCTTCTTTGTAGTTCATCGCTTTACATATATTTTGTTGTATGCGCAGCCCTTTCAGTTTGTTTTTGCACATTTGTTCTACTCTTTTTGTTTACCTTTTCTAGTAATTCTTGTCACAGTTGTTTGCATTGCGTTTATTAAGTGTCATAATTGCAGTGATACTCAAACTGTTCGCTACATTTATTTAAAGCTATTTACATCAGCTCCTTAATTGTTATAATTTATTTTGTTTGTCTTTTATTAACGAGTGTATTACATAAATCTTTCAATATGAAGTGCGATCTTGATACTTGCCAAATTAAAAGCGATTCTGAATGCTACTTATCGTGCTGGCTGTGTGATGGTATTTACTATCTGAAATGTGCTGGTTTGACAGGAAGAATTCTGGACGCTATTAATGATGGCAAGGGCCTTCGCTGGTCTTGCGCAAAGTGCAGGTCAACCGAATTTGATCTTTTCAAGCTAGTTAGGCAAATCAGAAATGGTTTTACAGAAGTAGGAAGAGAATTGTCGGTACTGACAGAAAAATTTAAGCATTATGAAAATATGTTTAAATCATTCAAATGCTTAGATACCTTGCAATCTGTTAAGGATATCCGTGTGTCTAAACGTAAGCGTATTCATAGTCCTTCTAAGGAAATCACTGCCGGTGCACGTCAGAATAATCTTCCGACGGACTTAATTAATTTATCCTCTCCGTGTCCTCCAGCATCAGAATCCTCAGCCTCAAAAGACCGTGTAACGAAATCTGCTTCGGATAATAAAGAGCCTGAAGTATCTTCCCCTTCCCCTATTGAAGTGGTGGCATCATCTTCAAAGCCTCCACCACCTTCCCTATCATCAACTACTAACGCAGTAACTCAACCCCCTCCGCCGGTACTCCAGTCTGATACGAGAAAACTAGTTGTGGTTCCGCCAAAGAAGTCAACCTTTGTTTCTAGATTTTCGAGAGACACTACTGAAGACGATATAAAGCTTTATATTTCATCAAAAATTAGAACTGTCGACTTAAGCATCAGAAAATTTAATTTTAATTACGAAAGAAATATTGCTTAATTTAAAATTGACGTAAATTTAGATAATTTTAATGCGCTGCTTAGTAGTTCTTTTTGGCCCCCCGGAGCTTTCGTTCGTGAATTATAATATAGGCCCCAAAAAGTTAATAACTTAGCTAATATTCCCGGCCATAACACTGAATCAAAAAACTAATTATTAAATCTGCTTTAAGTATTTATTACCAAAATGTAAGAGGCTTAAATACTAAATTAACGAACTTATACTTTAAAGTCCTTGAATGTAATTATAATATTCTTTCTTTTACTGAAACTTGGCTGAAACCT
The DNA here is from genome assembly GCF_013731165.1 of Rhagoletis pomonella. Classification (NCBI taxonomy): domain Eukaryota; kingdom Metazoa; phylum Arthropoda; class Insecta; order Diptera; family Tephritidae; genus Rhagoletis; species Rhagoletis pomonella. Next base: position 166 of record NW_023469490.1, on the reverse strand, counting down.
CACATTTTCAATCCAGAGATTCTTCCAAATAATTATCATATCTATAGACAAGATAGGGAGGACAGAATCGGCGGTGGCGTACTCTTCGCTGTAGACTCTTCAATACCATCTGAAGAAGTTAGTCTTCCACACATTGATTCAGTAGAGTTCAAATGCATTCGTGTAC
>NW_023469489.1:0-5384 GCF_013731165.1 Rhagoletis pomonella | reverse complement strand
TTCAACTAAAAGATTGTTTTATTCATTTAAACATTGCATTACATTATGTCTTATATCAGAGGCTACGGTGTTATCATTCTCAGTTACATTTGGACTTGCAACTTCCTGCGAGATTGTCAAATCTTCCTCCCAGTCTGCTTTATAGTGTAGACCAATATTATACAACGCGCAACATGCATTTATTATAGACCCAGCTAAATAAATATAGACTTAAGGACGCCATTGTCCGCTCTATCACATTTCGGGCTTTAGAATGGATTATATTGTATTTTGCTTCAGGTGATTGAGGTTCCGCTGAACGAAAAGGGGTCAAAAGATGTGGTTCTAATGGAAATCCAGAATCACCCAGGTATTTTAGAAAGAAGGTTTCATAATTATTAACGAAATACATCCTAGAAGCCAGGTGTTCGGACCAAAATCATCAGCAGCCATTTGTTTCAAATCACTATTGTTCCAAATAAAGGCATCATGAGTAGATCCTGGATGCCTAGCATCAACATACCGTATCCGCATTTGGTAATCGCACATCTACAAAAAAACAAAATCGAAATGTCATACAAAATAACCATACAAGATAACATAACTCACCAGTAAAACATTCAAACTAAAATATCCTTTTCTGTTCATATATGGCGAACATCCTCCTTCGGTCCCATTATATGCACATGTGTCCCATCTATACATCCAACAATACCAGGAAATTTCGTTTTCGAGTAAAAGAAGTTCTTGTTTTTGGATTTCTCTTCCTCGGTCATTTTTGCAGTAATCCATTGATTGCAAATTTTTTCCTCAATCAGTTGAAGCATCTCTTTTAAAACAACCGACATCGTAGGTTGCACCAGTCCCAAATTGAAGTCATTGCAGTGAGACTTCAGAAAACGTCCTTCTGCAAAAAATCGGAGAGCTGCGCAAACTTTTATTAGCGGAGGTACTACAGTTGAACGATGATTCCGCCTAAAGTCATTCCTCAATGTATTTACCAAATATAATACAGCTTCTTTTGGAAGTCGGAAATATGCTTTAAATCTGAAAAGAAAAAGAATCACAATAAAGTCTACCAAGCGTTAACATTTGGAAAATGTTTAGTCATTGGTACAATGAATTTGTGGTGTGGAGCGGAGGGAGAGGGGCCGTTGCACCTAAAGCCCCACGCATTACAAAGAGCACAGTCCAAACTTCTATTGTCAAAAGTATACAACATTTCTTGTGCGTATGATTCTGGCTACGCCATCCACAGTACTTTTGCGCAGAACGCACATAGAAATTTACAAAAAAGTAGATTAAAATTTCATAATTTCACTCAAGTATATGTTAAAGTTTTAGGATTCCGGTAACGCGTTTGAACACCACAACTTAAAATCATTGTACAAATAACTCAGCCGTATCCTAACTTTTACGTATAGTACCAGCGGCAGCTCTAAAGGATTGGAATTATCCCTTAAATGTCGCCTGATTGATGCTGCGTTCGTACACTCCTCAAGCAAGACTTATGATTAAAAACTCTATATTAATAACTTTATTTCACTTTTATTTTGCTTGTTTACAATCCTGCGCTAGTTGACGAGCCATCAAATTTCAATTATCGATAACTTTTCAACAACTGGCGATAGTTGCCATTCGTATTACAAATTTTCTTTTCAGTTGCGTTGCAAGCTGCCAACCGAACCATAGTTGCGTTGCTATACATAATCGACCCATAAATTATACCGTTCTCTTTATTTAATTATTCTTAAATTCTACTAAAAATTACATATTAGCCCGTATGGAATTTTATTTGTATTTTTTCCTTAAGTTCTGAAGTACATATATATGCGTACTTAGTTTTTAAATATCTTAACTTTAAAGGGAATTTTATTACGACCTTTATTTTCTTTAACATTTTAAAATTTAATTTCTGAATTCATCAGTTATATTATAAAATAATTATGCGTTTAAATTGTTAGACCAAAGTGCGTTATCGTAGCCATCTGAGGCACTGCTCCAATATTCTGTTGGATATGTATAGTATATATTTTATCAAAAATTTACTTACGAAGTCGCAATTATTGGAAACTATCGCTCAAATTTTCCGATGAATTTGAAACGAAAAGTCAAAGCAAAAGCGAAACAAAGAAACAGTTACTACATTTATACGTAAGCTATTTGCAAATACCTAACTCACTGTTTATTCGATGATGAAAAGTTCTTTTTTAATATTGCCTGATTATAAAAAGGCAATAATATGACCATCGAAAAAGGAAGTAAAGTTAAAAATGGCAACGTCTGCATTATTAAAAGGCAATAACATGACCATCGAAAAAGAAGATACACCTAAGAATGCCGGCGTCTTGCGCTTATTTGCAAATAATACCACTAATCGATACTTATTTGCGTGATTTAGTTATTTGCAAATAAAAAATTAAATCAGCGTTTATACGGCAAAGTTTACCATTTCGCAAATTGTTATTTGCAAATAAGAAGTGCGTATAAACGTAGTAAATACCTGTTTCCGCTTATTTGCAAATAATACCACTAATCGATACTTATTTGCGTGATTTAGTTATTTGCAAATAAAAAATTAAATCGGCGTTTATACGGCAAAGTTTACCATTTTGCAAATTGTCATTTGCAAATAATACATGCGTATAAACGTAGTAAGTGATACCTACACATAATTTTTTCAAAAAATTGTCTGCTACATTTTCCCCAGAAATGAAATTGGAATGAATAGAGTAGGCATTACTGTAACGCTGGTATGCCGAAGTTGCCAAAATTACAACAATCACCCCCTAAGTGACAACACCTTATTATTATTACACCATGATTGTATTCTGAAATACAAAAATTCACCTTCAAGAAGAGATCGAATTTGAATTACTTTTCTATTTGAACCCAAAATGGTTCTTGTTGTAAAAGGTAACCCGTTAAGTCCAGCATTATATAAAGTTTGCAGGAGGTCCGTTAGGCTATTTTGCGAAATATTATTTTTATTTGCCTACGTTTTTGCCCTTACCTTACTTAAATATAAGGTTAGAAAGCGTTTTTTTATGCTGTGAAGACCCCAAGTCCATCCCTAAGGGCCTCCACAATTTGAATTCCATTTTTATATACATATATATACTTATTGTTTAATTTTGATAATTATTATAAGTGAATATACATATTAAATGAATTGTTAATTATATATATAGGTGAGATCGAAATACATATGTACATATTTATATTGAAATTTGAAGTACATACATACGTACTTAGGTATAAAAAAGTAAAAGGAAGTAAAGAAAATATTAGCAACAATGTTGTTAGGATAACTGTCTGCCTGCGTGCGGGACAGTATAAATAGAGCGACAAATTTAATTTGAAATCACTTCTGGTAGAGTAGATGTATACTCCAGTCGATCGTGCAAATGCAGATTGGAACGGCTAGTTAAGGTATATGGTGTGACGTGAAAACGCCGCCAAGGAAATACGTTATATTGGTGTGACGTGCAAACGCTGCCAACTAAATAGCGAAATAAAGAAGCGTCACTATAAGAATCATTCGCGTATTTATTTTAACGTTTGGATAAGGGAACCCAACATCCGACTGAGCCACAGCCCATCTATAGACCGGATAAACCGGGTTCATTACAATTGGCGCCCAACGTGGGGCCCTTATAAATAAAAGAAACAGTAAGGGCCAAGGAGAAGAACTCATAGAAAAAAAGTGAAGTGAAGTGAAGTGATTTGGAAAAAAAGCTACTTAGCAAAAGTGCAAAGACATCTATAAAGTGATAGAGACACGGGGAAAATCCCAGAAATGAAGAACTGTGAAAGTGATCAAACATTCCTTACCAATAAGAGGGTAACGTGAAACAAAGGAGCATAAGATTAAAAAAAAAATGTGAAAACAAAGTGGGTGTACTACTTAAATAAAGAGGAGCTTGTTTAAGGATAGAGCCCACGTCTGGTTACGAAACAATCATGGCCACTGAAGAGACTGGGAGACGTGTAAGCGAGACTTCCTGAAGTTTTTCTTGAATTCCCGGTATTTTGAGAGACTCGATGATGAGATACGGCAGCGTGTTCAACGGCCCAGAGAGGCATTTAAGGACTATGTACTGGCGCTACAAGGGCTAATGCGTCATTCCGACTATACGGAGGCACAAAAGCTTCGACGCATATATAAGAACTGCCGAAGCGAGTACCAACTGTACATCAAGCAAACTGAGTTCAACGCTCTTGGAGAGTTGGTAAGTCTGGCCGAAGACTACGAGAATATCGTAGCAGAGAAGGAGTCGCAACGAGCATTGCCCCGCGACCAAATGAAGAGCGCAACTACACTATCCGGGAGGAGCAGCAAAGAGAGAGGTATGCGATGCCAGCGAGACGGTACGATGGAGGTGATTATGCGCCACCTACGGGACAACAACGGAATAGCGAAGAATCTAGCCGAGTAAACCCACGAACGGCGTGTAGACGGTGCGGCGAAGACGGAAATTTCGCCTACGAATGTCGCAACAATATCCAGCAATTCTGTTGGACGTGTGGTCGGCGGAACTTTCGAACTTCAGACTGTTGCCGTGGGAAACAGGGAAACGCCCAAGGACCCCATTCGCGACGAAGAGTGAACAAAAGACTGGTGATGGGAGATGGCAGACCAATATCGGTCATAGAAGCGGTAGAGGCGGTGGTAAAGGTGGGCGATCAAGAGCATAGGAGTGAGTTACTCGTCCTACCCGGTTTAGTCGATGACATGGTCCTTGGGACGGACTACCTGGCAAAGGCCAACACAACAGTGAGCTGCGGAGGGCAGACATTGACGCTGAAGGCAGAGGACGATATCCGAACGAAGGCTGCATGTACCACGATGTTAGAAGTGCGCAAAGTAGAGAGAGCTGAGGAAGGCGAAAAGGCCGAAAATGAACAACCCACATCCACCGAGGATACGACGGAAGTCGAAAATTTCTTAAAGAAGGAGGTGCTCGCATTCGAGAAGATAATGGGGACGACTAACATCGCTGCTCATAAGATTATAATGCGAGATTATCGACCCATAAAACAGCGCTACTTTCCCAAAAACCCGAAAATGCAGGAGGTAATAAACACAGAGATCGATGAGTTGATACACAGCGCGCCAATCGTGCTCGTAAAGAAGAAAAACGGAAAGTGGACACTTTGCGTGGACTATCGGCAACTTAACGCGCGCTCGGTACCGGATGCATACCCACTCCCACGAATACAACACATTTTGGTTCGACTGAGAAGCGCTAAATTCATTTGCAGCTTGGACTTGAAGAATGGGTACTGGCAAATCCCGATGGAAGAAAGTAGTAAGGAGTATACTGCGTTCACTGTGCGAGGACGAGGCCTGTTCCAGTGGCGCGTAAGGCCGTTCGGGCTACATTCAGCGCCTGCGACGTTTC
>NW_023469488.1:0-5385 GCF_013731165.1 Rhagoletis pomonella | reverse complement strand
ATGAATACATGTATTTATATGAAAGTCTCCATATAACCAAAGTTGGGCAACGCCAACGCCAACACAACGCAGAAAGATGGCCAACTCTCAACTTTTCGCGCGCGTCGTTCGTCAGCTGTTCTAAATAATCAAAATTATGTGATTTAATTTTAATTTTTAATCAAATGCGGGCAAGAAATATAGTTTTTAATGCAATTATTGATGTAAAAATTTTGATTTATCAGCCGCTAGTATGTTAATTTAGTGACCAAAGTATTCTGTGCTAAGCGTTCATTGTAGCAAGCACGGGCGTTACGCGCGCCGCTGTCAAAGCGACGCCAGCGCCAACGCAACGCCAAAGTTGTATGTGGACGGGCCTTATGTGGACGGGCCTTAAAGCTCTACCCAGAATCGCAGCGGACGACGGTAAAGCGGTCGACGGTTAACCGCTGACAAAATTAAAACACAAAGGCATGTGGTGTTTTTATCGCCGACGTTTTTCGGTTGATTTAAATTTATTTCTACTTTTACCGCTCAGAGGGAACGGCCAAATTTTGATTGAGTGTTGATTGTAATAATTTTTATTAATTTGCTTATGTTTTCATCGATTTTTATTTCCCGCAAATTTACATACGAGCAGGTTCCGAAAAAATATTTAATTTTAATGATAATTTTCAAATCAAAATGACAACTGACGGAAGCCGTCGTGCGTTACAATTGTGTTTACTCCATCGTATATACTTTAAGGTGTTCTTACACGATATGTATTTGCATCTGTAAATGTGACTTTTTCAATACATATATAATTGCGTATGGCTGTCAAATTCACAGTCTTTATTTAACTATTTAAAAATACGATCTTTGAAAACGAAATAAACTAAACTTAGATAATTCTATCTGTGTGTCAGATGAAAATTGGAACATTTCTATTTCGTATGTACGGGCATATGCTTTGTACAGAAACAAATCTTATTTGCCTTTACACGATATGTTGGCATTTCCATATGTAAAAAGTGGCATGTACACATGCAAAAACATATCGTGTAAGCATGGTGTAATAATAACAAGGTGTTGTCAGTAACTTAAGGCCCGTCCACATAGAACTTTGGCGTTGCGTTGGCGTTGGCGTCGCTTCAACAGCTGACTATGAATACATGAATTCAAATGCAGCCGTCCACATAGCCAAAATTCGACAACGCTCACGCCAACACAAAGCAAAAAGATGGCCAACTCTCATCTTTTCGCGTGCGTCGCTCGTCAGCTGTTGCAAATAAATAAAATTATGTGAAATATTTTCCTTTTTAATCAAGTGCGGGCAAGAAATATCGTTTTTAATGCAATTATTGATATGAAATATTAATTTATCTGTCGTTAGTATATTAATGTAGTGGCCCAAGCATTCGCTGCCAAGCGCTCATTGTAGCAAGCATACTTTTAACGTGCGTTCTGTCAAACCAACGCCAACGCCAAAGCTAACACGAAAGTTCTATGTGGACCGGCCTTTAACCTCACTTTTTCGGCAGGTCTATTCCGGTCACGCATTTTAAAGTACTAGAAAAGGTACTAATTATTTACTACTTTTAATCCGTTGGTGCATACTACTTCAAATTAAATGTAGAAAAATGTATAATTACAGGCTTATAAGCCTGAATATATGTTTGTATCGGCAGCTCCACACAGTTTGGACATATATTGTAACTTTAAAAAAGTAAAAGCCGTAAAATAAGACAATTTCCTATTAGACTGTAAATGATATTCTAAATAGATTAAAACACATAAATATCGATAATATAAGCGAATTCCTAATTTAACCATGCCACCACTCTATTCTAATGTATCAGTAGTTCATTTGGCTCAATATTATGACAATGCAGCAAAAGTTATTTAATATAAAAAATCGCCTTTCCATACTATTTTTGTGAAAGTTTTTCTCCATTGATAACCACGATATCTTTTATTTTTCTACTTTTTGAGTACAAAAATTATACAAATCCAGCAATTTTAAATATTAATATTGTTCTGAAAACATCAAGTTCTTTAAAAATTGCGATAAAACGAATTACTAAAATGAGTATTTTAGCTATTTCCCAACGCATAGTAGTATAAAAATTAAGATCGGCAGCACTGAAAATAAGCATGCCGATCTTGTCAAAATCACAACAAACACGTCGCTACTGACAACACCTTGTTATTATTCCACCATGTCGTGTAAGAACACCTTTACAAGCATGATAAAAACATTAGAATGTAAAACCCATGGTGGAATTATACAAGGTGTTGTACGTAGTGACAGCTCATGTCGACGGCTCCCTTACAAAAGGTTGTAATATGGAAGAACGAGAGAAACGGGAAGAAAAGAAGCACGCTTTGCGAAGTAGTACGAAATTTGGTACTCTTTCATATCAAATTTTGCATATAAATAGTAACAAACGGTATATTATGATAAGCTAAATTTGCGAAAGTAGTATATATTACGTAGCAGTTATGCAATAAATGGTAATTTAGTTTATTAAACACAATGTCCTATAATTATAGTCAAACTTCCAAAACCGCTTTGGGGTCTAATTTTTACCCGAAAATACTATAAGATGATTGATATAACTTACAAAAATTTCGCCATCAAAAAATTAGTGGTGACCCCGAGTCGTTACAACATGACGGAGTCGACAAAAGGGCGCATCGACGGATGGGGAAAATATTTCATCGAACAAAATGCCAACTAAAGATGTGGAGCTTGTATCGCAATGCAAGCTGCGACCGTTCTGAACTGAGATGCCAAACAAATGGTTTCTACAAATTGAGGCCACCTTTCAGTCGTACAAGACCACATCTTATGTCCGGAAATATAATCTGGTCCTCTCAGCAATTAGCAGCGATGCTTTAAAGGAAGCTGCGGATGTTTTAAAAGCCGTACCAGCTCAAGACCGATATATTAACCTCAAAAGTCAACTACTGTCACGTTTTACTGATTAAGCCGACCCACATAGGGAATTTGGCTGATTTTAGGCCTTTGGAGAATACACAAAGCCAATGTTTTTTGTCGAATTAATGATTTTAATTTAATTTTGTCAACGAATAAGAATAAAGTAAATGTCAAAGAATTGTTCAGTGATTGCAAATCAGTTTTGGAATAGGGAATGAGGTAGTTTAGTTTTTTTAAAGGCGGTAAAATGTAGTTTTTTCAAGAGGGAAACACCGATTCGCTAAGGGAGCCAAGATGGCAGATTAGAGCGAGAACGCTGTCAATATCCAACACCTTGTATTATTCCACCATGTGTAAAACCATTCTCTCAATTCGTCGGCCATGATTTTTTTCTGACGTTTGCAAACATTTTAAAATCATATAAAATTGAAAATAAAAAAATGAAATTGTTCACAATTGTTGTTGTTTGAGATTAAAAATGAGAATGTGTGTGTGAGCCTGAGCTCGAATTTTAAAATTATATTGTTGGCAAACGTCAGACTGCTTACAAGCATGATAAAAACATTACAAGGTAAATTCATTCTCTCATTTCGTCGGCCATGATTTTTTTCTGACGTTTGCCAACATTTTAAAATCATATAAAATTTAAAATAAAAAAATTAAATTGTTCACAATTGTTGTTGTTTGAGATTGAAAATGAGAATGTGTGTGTGAGTTTGAGTTTCGATTTTAAAATTATATTGTTGGCAAACGTCAGACTGCCTCTCAATGGTTTTACCTTGTTATGTTTTTATCATGCTTACAAGTATGGAATCCTATGCCCCTTTTTGTCTATTCTCTTTCTAACAGCGGACGTGCCTGCCAAACTGAAAAGCATGATGGCGGCAGTGTTTGACAGGCACGTTCGACGATGCGAACGGCAATGGAAGGTAAGAAATGGAAGATGGATGACATGAGAATGAAAGAATTATGAAATAGCAGAATGTCGAACCAAAACGAATTTCAAAAATCTGACAATCCGAATGACGTCAAAATGAAAGAATTGCAAAATACCGAAATTTCGAAACAGAAGAAATAGATGACAGGCACGTGTTCAAGGGTTTCGTGCAACAAAAAGAGTTGTTGTGTTGCGCCATTCAATATTAAATAAAAGTAACGTGGTTTAATACGCTTTTCTATTAAGTTGAAAAATTACATATTTCGCCAGCCAAAAAGTGTATAAATAAATATATAGCATATTGCTATAAGATTTATTTATAAAAACGGCACATGCTTATGACCTTATTCATAAAAAAGAAAATAGATGTAAAGTAACATTAAAAAAATCGATTTACTTACTTTTTAAGAATTTGGGAAAAACATTTAACTAAAGTTTTTGTGCACCCATCTCTTTTTCTGTTTATTATTTTAAAATTTTTCATTTCCTTAATACTCATTGAGTTTTCATTTACACCCAGCAAAAATCAAAATATTTTATAAGAAATTTGTTGACCGTTTCTCGCACACTTCTCTCATGCTTTTTTATCGTAGTTATTATTCTGTTGACATCTAAATTGCCATAAATTTTATGTTGTTGCCAATACATTGTTTTCCGGCGTTTCCTCTGTGAACTTTTATAACTACATTCATAAAAATATTACTAATTTTGGTTTACAATTTTTTTCCATCTTGTTATTGCTGAATATCAAAAGGAATTAATAAATAATAAAAAGTTAGTTACAATTTTAGTGAATGGTTCTTGCAAATAATATTATTTTATTGTGGCGAATACTGCGGCAACACAAAGCGAACAACGAGAAATAGGCAGAATGTTCGAGGAATGACGTAGAATGTTCCACAAAGAGAAACGTCAAGTTGGATGAACACTGCGAACAGCGAGAGAAAGAGAATGAGCGATAAACTTCAGAATGTTCTAGAGTTGCCATAAGTGCCAGCGCAGGTATATAAGGGCGCCGCCACCACGAGGTGAGTTAGTTACAAGTCAGCAAGCTACAAGTAAAGTGAGCGGAGAATCGAGTTACGAAGTTACAAGTCAGCAAGCTACAAGTAAAGTGAGCGGAGAATCGAGTTGCGAATAAGCAAGCTATAAGTTTAATTGTGTTAACAATTAGTAAAGCGTTGTTATTGCTTTAACAAGTATTGTAAAGTGTTTTTACTGTATTAGCAAGTATTGTAAATTGTTTGTTGTACAATAAAGTTAATTGTACTACAATTCGGTCATCGTTAGCATTTATTTAACAATCCAGCGATACGAGCCTGAGTATATTTGGGTAATCCCTCAAGGTTTCGAGGATAATCGTAACAATATATTTCGTTAATAAAACAGAGTAAACAAACTTTGCGCATGCTGAAATTATTATAACCTCAAATCGCTGGTATTGCCACTTTATTTCACATTTCATTTGCGCTATTAAAGTCAGTTTACACTATACACTTCTTCTTCTTCTTCTTCTTCTTCTTCTTTTTACTTTCATCTAAATAAG
>NW_023469487.1:0-5385 GCF_013731165.1 Rhagoletis pomonella | reverse complement strand
ATGGTTATTTTTATCGAGTTTCTAATAGATTTTGCTACTTTTATCGGGTTTGTTAACGATATTTTATTGGATGTTACTATAAATTTTGTTATCGACAGAGTATATAGATAAAAATGAAGATAAAGAAAGACGGAATAACATAAATGTAATTAGAGCGAACAGGGGTAGAGGTAGGTATCTAGATAGAAAAAAGAAAAATATATAACGTTAAGCAAAAGCAGATGTAGGTATGTATGTACATATGTATGTATATTGGTTATGAGACAAAATAGCTATGTATGTAACGTAAGTTTCACTTCTCCAGTGTGGCCCAGGCGCACTTACTTTTTTTGTACTGATTTAATCCATCTTTGTATGGTTGCCACAGTTTTGTTCTGTAGAACTCATTGAAGATTTGCCTGAGATTCCACCTGTACCCCCTAAGCTCGCCCATCCATCATGGACGGGATTTTTTCTTAAGTGCCCTGACAGGTGTGGATTTTTTGAAAGCTATGGCAAGAGTATTTTCCAGCTCATCTACTGTGTTGTCTAGTTCTACAGCAGATGTAATCTCTTTTGATTAACATCTATTTAGGGTACCTTACGTTAGCCTGATAAATTTAGACCATATCGTTCTTTCGGCCTCCGAAATAGGGTAGAGATAGTGCATTTTCCACGAATGCTGAAGAGTATCCAACAATTATTCGACATGGATGTCTCACTGGGCACGCTCCAGTCATCGACGGTAATACTAACCGTGTTAGGTTGCCTGGCATCCACGAATTCCCGAGTTTAAATTAAATAAATAAAATGGTTTTCTTTCTGAGTGGAAGGGAATGATGTGGACCTTCTCAATCAGTATTAAACGAACCTAATGGAACTAGCTACATGCAAGCAGCGACATTAGCCTAGCTTGACCGAACCCAAAGTTTCTAATTTAATTTGTCAATTCCATTCGCCAATTACACATATCATACGTAAGGATAAGTAAGTTTCAGCTCTAAATGAATTTAACACTTCCAAGACAAGCGCAGCTTGATTTAACTTTAGTGATTTTTCGCTTCATAAGAAATATCACAGCTCATTATGAGCTTTTTCTTTAGCCAGCTGCTTCTCAGATTTATGGATATTTTGATTTGCTCAACGAATTTATGCATTCGCGGATGTTATCTGCTTTTAATTAATAATTTTCCGCAGACATAGAGCAGCTGAAAACACAAAGCTAAAAGTTACAACTTCAATAAAAGCTGCGCTAGAAAAGTGTGAGAATAGGATAAGGATTCGTTTGGATATATGAATATAATGTACATATCTGAGCATGTGTGCACACATGACTACATTTGTTTGTTTGTGTTTTAAATGCAACCACTTCGATTGTGCTTAACAGTCAAACATTTACCCTAACTTGCAAAAGGAGCTATGTAGTGCGCTGCTGCATATCCGCACGTCCTCGATATCGACTTCGCCACCACCTCCTCGAATGCTTTTGTTGTCTTCGCGACTTTTACCACACATATGTCGTTGAACTCGACTTGCACTTTTATTTGTATTCGCCTTTTAGCGAGTCTGTCTGGCAGCCGTCTACGTTGGCTAAGCGCACAATACGACGCGGTAATGGACGCCTTAATGTTGTGGCTTTAAGGACAACGGAAAGCACGTAACTACACACCAGGGTAGCCAACTCATTTTTGAGAATTCTCCAATTTCGACAATGAAATTCCCCGATTTTGCCCGAAATTTCGTAAAATTTCCCACCCATAGATATCTCTCGGTATATCTGGTATTTCTGTTTATTTTATTTTTAAATATGCATAATTCATCTATGTATTCATAAACCAAACCAAACTTTTATTAAGTTTGTTAACAAATAAAGAATAAAAAATGTACATATATATAAAAAATTTAGTCGCGCCAAAGTTTGACAAACTTTCAAATTCTTTATTTTTTTATTTAATCTGAGTTGTTTCAATAAAAATTTAGTTCATTCTTTAACAAAAACCGTTTAAATCCAAATTTCAAACTAAGTGCAATTAAAAAATAAATTAACAAATTTTCGAAAACATTTCGAGCTGTTTAATTCGATTTTCCCAAAAAATTTTGAGTATGCAGTTTTGTAGCCCACTCAATTCTAGTATAAAAAGTGTAAGTTTCAAGTACCTAAAAATTTTTGTTTAGATTTTTTTTGCTGAAGGTGTTGCGGTTTTCTTCCAAATAAAATAAATTGTGTTTATTCGTTATATGAAAGCAAATGCTTCAAGGAAAATTCTAAAAAATGAACGATAGTGTTTAGCCATGTGCGACTTTGAAATCATACTAGACTAGAACGAGCTACAAAACTGCATACTATTATTGAAGCAAAAAAGAAAATATCTTTTACACCTAATTTCTCTTAAAAATAAGTTCATCCCGCGCTTCCCTACGCAAACTGAAATTCCCCGCAAATCGGGGAATTCCCCACGAGTTGGCTTCCCTGCTACACACCCACACGAACATTCCATACATATGTACATGCAATGTGGCATGTTAGTTGCATTTCAGACAGACACACACGCACACGCAGTACATAGATGGCAAAATTGATCGCATTTATGGGTTTCAAGCGTGAACGATTTCCATTCGCCGCAGATCAAAGCACTTTGCAAAGTTTGGAGCTCAAAATTTAACAAAAATAAAAAAAATAAACTTTAACGAAGAAAGATAAACATTACATACATACAGACATATGTAGATGTCTGAGTGGACAAAGCTGGCACTTTAAACGGCAAAGTCACATTTTAATTTGCCCTTTTATTGGGTAAATCGCACTTTTATTACTTTGTCACTTTTCCACACAGACGGTGGTTTGTCATATATATGTAACTACATACATACCTACATATCTAACTTATAAGTACCTATGAATTTCGCAAAAACAAAAAAAAATCCCAACAAAATGCTTACTCTCAGAGAGAAAAATTGCAAACAATTTATTTTGTGCCCTGGTTTTCCGCATACTTTTTCCAACATTGAGTATCTTGCATGACTTTGTATATTACTCGTATTTTTTTGGTTGATTGCCGCATATGCGAATATTTCTCGTAAGTGTCATGTCTGCCGCCGTAGACGAATCGAGGCCCATTTGACTTCCGCTTAGACGTTAGACGGTCGTCGGAAGTGGTGGGAGGCCATCAGAGGCGCCAATGCGCTCGTCACGCAGCGGTCGCACTTCGAGGAATCCATTATGAAAGTGTTGTATGTGGCATGTGGTATTCAGCTACAGTGTGCGGAATTTTAATATCCCGAGTGAAATTGACGTTTGCCAAAAAAAGACTAAATACTACATGGTAATTGCGTGCCAAATCGACCAATGGTTGGAATCGACCCCTTTCGATTTGGATGAAAATTGGTCAGAAGTTTTCTGTCAACCTATCTGTCCCAAAAAACAAAATTGAAAAAAAAAATGTTTGCAAAAGTTATGCGAAATTCTAAATTTCACTATTTTTTCAGTTTTTCGAGTTAAATTTTTGAATATCTCAAAAACTATTATAGCTACAAAAAATGTCTTGAACTCGGTTTAAAGTACTTGGGCCTACAAAAATATATGTATTAAAAAATATATTGAAAAAATCAAAAAATCAAAAAATTACTAAATTTTTTGAAGTGCATAAATCAAAAACTAATATGTTTTTGGCATTTTTTTTTGCATTGTACCTCTGCATGTTCTTAAAAGGTCCTAAAGTTTTCATGAAGGTGTTTTTTTTTTGTAAGATGAATTTTTGGGTTTTGGTAAAAAGATTTTTTTCTTTCGCAAGCTATTACTAAAATATGTATTACACTTTCCAATAATTTTAGGATCATGGAATCTTACGGAGATGAGACCAACACAGATGTGTAGTGCTGGTATGGTTGCCAGACGTATTGATTTTACCAGTACAGTACTAATTTTTCATCTCTCGTACCGATTTTATTAATTTCTTCAATCAGTACGCTAATGCCCGAAGTTTTCAAAATTTGTACTGATTTGTAATGAATTTTCACTTCCCAGCATAGAAATTTGTAATATGGGGTCTTCCCACCGAGCTTGGACCTCGGTAACTTGGTGTACGGTAATTTTTCCTCATGGATTTTATTTGTGTAATATTATTTTACACAAACAAAATACTTTAGGGTTTTTTAAGGTTTTTACATAACTTTGGAACTTGCTTAAACTGTACTGCAAAAATTAAGGAGAAAATAATTTCACTATGGTTGAAATGTATCAGATAATGTTTGATATGCGCAAGAAATTAATACAACAAAAAGGGCAATCGTTTTACGGGCATATCGCCGAGTTGTTACGTACTAACGTATAATTTATTTAAAAAGAGGGCTGACGTTTTTTGTCGAGTGTTGCTAGTTATCTAGAAAGTAATTCAGTTTAATAACAACAAAATTTAATAATGTAATGGCTTTTGCCTATAATTTATAATTCTTTTTTCTGCACATTTCAAACTTCGTAATAAATTTATAAAAATTAAACAAACTTTAACAATTAAACCTAAAAATTTTAAACTTCTCATTAAAAATTGTTAGAGAAATTTTAGGTATGCAGTTTTATAGCCCATTAAATTTTAGTAGGTTAAAGTGCTGGTGCAAACCCAAGGTTACATATCTCATTCAAATAGCCAATATGGCCCATTTAAGTGCAGATTAAATGTATAATATGAAAAATAATTTTTGTAGTTAATCAACAATCTTTATTTAAATAGTCCATGTGAAATTGGGCCTATGATTTGAGAAAGGTTTCCTGAAGTAAAATTTTTATCTATATACCGGCAAATACAGATACAAAATATCATCAAGAACCTGTTGTCGATTCCTTCCGCTCAAACGGCAGCCCAGTTAGTAAAACATATTTTCACGATCCAAGCCTTAAACTATGTCCCCTCTATGTAACCTAGTATTTTCTTATATCCAATTATCCATTTGTCCTACAGTCGTCAATAGTCGACCACATACTGTGAAGTTAGTAATTTTAAAGTGACGACAGCGATAGCGTGGCAACGTCATAAACTTGCAAACTTGAACATTACGCTGGATTAGGGGCGGTCGGGGAGTCTTCAGGGATTAAAGTTTGCAGAATTTTCAATTTCAAACAGTCGACTATGCAAGAAATTTACAATAACCAAACAAAAAAAATATATAAAAAAATTCGCATCTTCAAACAAATATGGCAACAAAAGAGTGGCAGCCACAAATTATTGTCAGCAACAGAAAATGGCTTTGCAACCAATATGGACGACATTAAAGGCAGCCGGACACGTGTCCTTTGCATGAATGCCTGAGTAAGTGACTGACAGATAGATATGTATGTAGACTGTCTATGCATTGCACACATCGCGAATGTGATAAAGGCAAGTCATTTCAAAGGGATTTAAATTTCAGTTC
>NW_023469486.1:0-5385 GCF_013731165.1 Rhagoletis pomonella | reverse complement strand
CTAATTAAAATTCAAGCAAAATCAAAATGCTTAAAACAAAAAAAAAAAATTAAGCAGAGGTTAACTGTACAAATGTTAATTTTTGGAAAACAAAAAACTAAAAGAAATTTAAATAGAGATTATGCCAACAAAGCATTGCTATGCGGACGTTGTCAAGTAATAAAAGCTTTGCGTTTAAGAATTAAGTAAACCAGAAGACCACAAGATACCACATACATATAAACCGATTAAGACCGTAGATATTGTGCAGAACATATTTAATATTTAAATGTCGCTATAAGGCGAAGAACCTTAAGAGTTCATTTAAATAAGTAAAGGTGACACGGCGCAGATGTGCTAACAAATGTGCACATATTTAGATAATTATATGCTGGCGAACAAGCAGAATAAGAATTTGTGTTTGCGTATGCGCATGCGCGGCATCAAACCAACATGCCAGCAAATCATATGCGCAAAGGTTTCGATGTGATGCCTCCATTGCGTGTGTTTGCTTTATTGTTTCGCTTGATTAAGTATTTATTTAATCATTTTAATTTTTTAATTGTATGCAAAAGCAGAAGCTATCGAGCAATTTAGTTTGATGCTTTAAGTGCGGTTAGAAGGGTGCTGGAAGGTCAAGCACGCACTCTGATTAACCCTTGTGTGTTCAATTTTTTTTTGCGTGTGTTTTTGGGCTAATCATAGCACTGGGCAAGGGAGTATCTTTTTTACGTGGCGTACACTTCATAAAGGAAAATCAAGGTAATTATAGAGCATCCAAATATAATATATATATATATATATATATATATATATATATATATGTATCTACTACTCCAAATATATTGTACAACGACTTCTGAAAAAAAAAGAATTAATCATGTCCACTCTTTTTCAAAAGTAGTTATGGCAGCAGTCAAATGGTTTCAATATAGGGACTAGTTCCTGCAATCATGAATATGGAAGTCTTTTAACAGACGTTCAGAATACATTTAAGGTATGAAGAGGAGACATGTCCACGCTTTTGAATAGAGGCACAGATGGCGCGTTAGACGACGAAGCACGCAGTCAGATGAATAGGGAGAAAGCTCAGACCCCTTCTCTCGACCAAAAGGCGGTGGTTAAGCGGATGTATGTATATATAAACCAGCTTTTAAGCATCGTTTAGTCTTATTAATCTGAAATCTCAATCTATGTTGTAAAATCTACAAGACGGCATGTTTGCGCTAATTACCGCGGGATAAGCCTTCTTAGTACAGCATATAAGGTCATTTCGAACATGCTGGGGACCTTATTAGAGCGTCGTCAGATGCGACAATTACTCTATAGGCCAGATTTTCAAAGTTTGTCAAATTAAGGAAAAAAACTTTATATGAACAATTCGATGTACCCCGCCCCTTCGCAGATTTTCAAGATGTCTTTGATATCACGAAGAGAATGCCTCTACGAATTCATGTCTAAATTTGTGATCCCCACAAAATTGTTACGGCGGTGTAGAGTGACTCTATATGAATTGAAAACCGTTTATCTGCCACGCACAGTAGTTTGAAGCTTATTTATTTTTATTTAGTGAAACCATTAAACCAGCCATTGACAATTTGCTTGTCTGAAAATTAATATATAAGATATTGTGCATGTATAGGATTTTTTCGTCATTAACCCATAGGCAACGACTGGTGCAAAAGTACCCACAAATGTTTGATGATAAATTTTAAATGTACATTTAACCTGCCAAAATTCATAAAAAATATAGAAATAAAACAAAAATATTATTAATTACTACATAGGAGGTCAGCGTGGTTATTGACAGATTTTGCCAAAATTTAAGACTAATTTAAATTATACCAAAGCATGCATTATCCTCTTTCAAATATCAATAAGCGGCTGAACAAATGCATAAAAACTTCGTGCACCTGCTCGAACGTGGAGATATACTTGTTTTACCCCCAAATCGATGAGACCATTTTCCAAAGTCAGCCCACCATTATTCACCCAAAGTTGTGTGCGGAACACGCTATGACTTATGTGTGTAGGAACTGCATCCAGTCATGATCGCTTACGCTTGACGCTTGGTTTGCTTGGAATTTTGTTTTTCTCGTTATTTTATTTTATGTGACTTGAAAATATTTTTTACTATAAGAAAATATTGAAATTTGATTTAATTTGGGTTAAGGAAAATGACAACTGTGAAAAAATAACAAGCAGTACATTCAAACAATTTATCAAATAAACATATTTACATTTTTTGTTTTGTCTATCTGGATTACAGTATACTGTGAGTGAAACTTAATGGACCACCAAATATGAATGAAAAATTTTCAAAATCTTATTGGTCGAAAAATGCGGCGCACAAAGTTTCCAAAAAATACTATTTAAAGCACACTTATAAGAAATTTTTCTAACCAGAGACATTTGAAAGTCATTTTATGTATAAAATCCTGCAAACTAACTGAACAACAAAAAATTACACTGATGATGGCACAACGCCGAAACCGGCTTCTCTCCAAACCAAAGTTGACAAGGGATGACGAAAATTAGTTCAAAAATAAATTAACTGAAATTCGGTTTTTAATCAAATATCTCTCAAAGATATGTTTCCGCCACAGTTACGGGGAAAACGGTAAAATATTAATGAACAAAAACTTGGTGGTTTGTTTTTGTCACATAAAAAGTAGTTCAAACTGGCGGAAAAAATAACTAGAATCGATTTGTTAAGGGGCAGAAATGATCAAATGTTTTACCCTTCGGGACCTCAGGAGACGACTCACTTTCGTACCGATTTCGTCAATCTGCTGTTAGAAAGCGTAGCACAAGCTGCAAATATGAATCGCAGCGGCACCATATATTAGCAAAATCATATGTAAATGGCATTGGCAACATCGGTCTCAGGCTTATAAGCGAAGCATTTTCCAGCATAAAAAAGCAAAAAAAGTCTGGCGGCATAAAAAGAGCCTTCGCTTATTCGGACTCATTGTATTGTTGGCAGTTACAAATTTGAAATAGTAACTGAACAACTTTGTCCCCACGAACACAGTGGAAGGATCAAGTACAGAAGGACCTGTGGCATTCGGTATGAACAACGGGTGAAATATCGAGGGGCAGTTATCGCGGTTTTAGTGCCAAATATGAAGAAGAAGAAAATAGCTTTAAATCACTCCGTTTTATACCAATGAATGTCTATGAAAGCGACTGAGTCAACAACATTAAATTGAGATTACTACATATCGCCACTACTCACGAATAAAGGCGCGTTAGTGTTTTGACGGCGAAAAAAGGCGCGTAAAAAAATTTTCCAAAAAAAGATGCGTATGAAAAACTTCGGCGAAGTATGTTAAGAGCCTTTGACGCTAAAGTTTTTTTATGCGTATTTTTTCGCCGTCAACTTTTGAGCTCGCGCCTTTATTCATGTCTAGTGACGATATATAGTTGCGGCTTTTCAGAGCTACATTTTTAGGCAAACTTGGTCCAAAAAGAGAATGATATTTCATATGGGTTAATCCAACTACGCACTTATGCATTTCCTTCTATGTATGTATGTTTGTATAACTAAGTGCATACATATGTATGTATGTGAATACTTCAGTTCAAGCACTACAAGGTAAGGTGGAGCGTGCTTTTCATTTGATTACTCTAATTTGAATTTTCTGATATTTATTTTTATGTGCAGCTACTCGAAAACATAAACCTAAACGACTATAAAAACAAATAAAAATTAATATATCTATGTATAGTAATAAATACAATAAAGCTGACATTGTTTGCATTGTTGCTGTGCATACAAATATTTTTTTTTTTATTTTGAATGCAGTCATATTCAGTTTTGTTTATCATACTACATACATCCGTTTGTTTGTTGTTGTCACACACACACAAATGCTACCTCAAGAATTTGCTTATCATGGTCAGTTGTGTTGGTGCTATCGATGCTTTCATGCTTAACGCATTCAAATTTTACAACAACAATCAGTGCTCAGCATAAAATGGTTGGGTAAAAAAGCAGCGGAAGAGCTTCGAGAAAAACAATTTTGAATTTAGAAGTGGCAACATTAAAGTAACAGGCAAAAATGTCACAAGATCCAAGTCAATGCTTGTTTTTGTTTTTTTTTTTTTTGTCCATTGCTTTTGGTTTTAGTTTCTTTATACTTATATATGTAGACAATTAATTCAAAAACTAACTGCGTCAACAATAATTCAGTGTCGTGCGTAGCATCGCAAGACACAACATTCATATTTTGTTAAAACAAATAAAGTTTAGAGCGTAGATGATAATAACGATTACTCAAATTTGCATATCTAATCAAACTGACATCCATCGATTGGTTAATGCCGTTCACCTAGCACGCAAGCACGCTGACTTGCCTACTGGCTGACTACGCCGCTGCAGCATGCAGATTGTCTGTAAAGTCGACTGACAGCTAAATTTCCAAATCATAACTAATTGCAGCAGACAAGTTGCAGCTCAGGGGTATCTACCACAGCATTAGCAATTATAGCAACGTCACCGGCAACCAGTTGTTTGATATAGAATGTAGCAATAGGGTGGTCCAAAAATGCATGTGAGAAAAGTGAAGTCGGAATTTTGAGACTCCCACTGCCTAGGATTATTCTATATCGAAAAAAAAAATTTTGCCCGTTCTTATAAATGTTAGAGGTCGCTCAAAGCTGCCAAAAGTTTCGCAGGTATTTTATATGGGAAAAAACTATTTTGCGTCGAAATGATATGGAATCCTTGAAAATCACTTATTTCATTCAGAAACTTTGTTTCTCTTCAGAAGATTCCGACGAATAATACGCAATTGTTTAGTTAACCATTTTTTAATATTAACGATTTTTCTTAAACTTTTTGGGTTTTTGAGTAGATCCATAAAAAATAATTTATATTAAAATATGGTTAAACACTACACTGGGTACTGGGGAGCTTGCCGATTGAAAAACTTGAGACTTTCAAAAATTCCATACCATTTCTAAGAAAAATTATTATTACGTTGTTCATATAAAATACATAGGAAACCTTGAGCGACCTCTAAATATTCTTCGATTTCGAAGCAAAAAAACAAATCATCAAAACAATCATTAAAATTCCGACTTTACTTTTTTTTTTGACCACCCTAATGTATCAAAGTTGTAATCTCCGTACTAGTATGTAGTCACCTAGCAGCCACTAAACGCTTTGTCAAACCAGCCAAGCCATTGGCGAGCGCCAACATCACTCACTCAAGTAAATTATTGCCTCGAAGTCGATTTGTGTTGAATGGCGAACGCTTTAAAATGTATACATTTTTTTTGCTGTCCATTAGTTACATCTTCATTACATAAATATACTTATGATTGTGCTTTCATAGAGCTAAGAGTTGATTTGTTTGTTTTTTTGTCATCTTCTTTATCTGAAAATGGTAATATTCGCGT
>NW_023469485.1:0-5385 GCF_013731165.1 Rhagoletis pomonella | reverse complement strand
GCCGTCGAGTTGGTTTTTTTGCTTCGCCCGAAATTGGCTTGCGTGCGTTTGTATTTGATTTCATTGAGCGAAATGTCAAATCAAAATGTCACGCAGAACAAAAATTGGAAATTGAGTTAGCTTTATACGCACGTCGTTCAATTTCGGTTGGCCCCATACAAGTTGTACGTGCATGAGAAATTTTTGACAGTAAATTGGCGGCTTGCGTGAATATTAGGTTAGCCTGTAAGGGTTATAATCCCTAAACGCGGCCGAAGGCCTCCTACACAGAAAGAGTTTTGCGTCAAGAATACTACTTTGTCAGAAGGTGAAGGATGGTTCCCTGCGCAGAAGTGTAAAACTTTTGGCTCCAATTCACCTGGGAGTGGCCAGTAGTGATTCTTGTGCGCACTGTTCAAATCGGAGCTCACAACGTCCGGATATTTATATCCACGTATCCTCTGGGTATCAACCAAATATCCGTTTGGGAGCGAGCTAAAGTGAGAAGGCGTAAAACATCGCGTGCGCTGGGATTGGGTCCCGCCACGTTAAAACCCCGCCAAATGAAAAAGAACAAACAGCCTCAGATGAGACCCCCTGTTTTTGATGACGACCACGGCAAACTTATAAAGGAGTATGATTTAAGGGTATGCACATGGAATATCCGGACCCTTACTGGCAAAGGTGCCTGTTGTTGTAGCGGCTACTAAGCTCATGCCGGGTATTGGTTGGGCACATCCTCATTGATTCTGCTCAGGTAAGAGTTTAGCCTCCTGCAATAGCCAGAGTGAAGTTGGGCTATTGTAGTGCGGGTCTCCCGAGGCAGACAAAGTTCTGTCCCGTCCACGTCCGGTGGTTGTGTGCCTAGAACGGCATTCACAGGGCGGGAGTCTACATAACTCGAGACTGATTCCCTGTGAATGCCGTTCAGGGCCTGTCGGTAGGTTGACGGGTCCAGAGGTTGTTTAATAAACCTCTGGACTTCGTTCGTCAGTTCGTAGAGATGCCTCCTGACGTGCCTTGGCGAGGGCTCTTCTGCAAGCAGTTGTTTGCTGCGATGACCGCGTCTGTGGCTCCCTACAAGGAACTGTTTGCAAGCATTGTATTGTGCTCCTTTACTGGGGGCATCTGGGCCTCGTCGTGTAGGTGGTGTTGGAGCGTCATCAGGAGGCATCCAGTCGATGTTCGTAGTGCCGTGTTCTGGCAAGTCTGTCGCTTCCTGATAGTCCCAGGCGACCACACGGGCGCTGCATAGTTTAGAACTGGCCGGCCAATTGCCTTGTTTGTTGCCAACAACGTTTCTTTATCTTTGCCCCAAGTGCTGCCGGCCAACCACTTGAGGACATTGTTGCGGCTTTGTACTTTGTTGACAATTGCGGTTGTATACGCCGAGAAGGAGAGCAAACTGTCAAAGGTAACTCCGAGGATTTTCGGGTTATTCACCGTCGGTATTGTTACGCCATCGACGTGAATACCCAGTTGCAGTCTGACCTCCTTCGTCCAGGTGGGGAATAGGGTTGCCGAGGATTTCGCAGGGGATAGGCCAAGGCTCCTTGCAGTGAAGAAGCGAGAAAGATCGCTTTAAGTGCTGTTGTTGTGCTATGGACTTTACGGAACCCATGCTGATGCTTCGCTGGTGTCAGGTGGTTCGTAAAATATGGCAGTAGCAGGGCCTTGAGTGTCTTCGCTACCGGGAAAAGGACGGTTATCGGGCGATAAGTCTCTCCTTTGTTGGCTGGTTTCCCCGGTTTGAGCAGTGGGACCACTCTCCCCATTTTACAGATGTCTGGAATGACGGGAGTGGCCATAGACAGGTTGAGGACCTCCGTTAGGTACGCTAACCCCGCAGGACCCAAATTTTTCAGCATCAACATGCATATTCGGTCGGGTCCAATGGCTTTGGACGCTTTCGCCTTCCCGATGGCTACCCTTACCTCACCACTGGTGAAAACAAGAGGCGCACTGGGTTTTGACATTTTGCGCAGCCTTCTGGCCACTCAACGTTTGGCTTTATCTACCGGAGGATGCAGAATGAGCTGCCGGCTAAAATAGCTCGCGCATCGCTCCGGATCCGACGAAGTGTGGTCACCAAAGTCTATTTCGACTCTGTCGTCACGCTTCGTCGGGTTGGACAACGACCTCACGGTTGACCAAAGCTTGCTCACACCAGAGGCGAAGTTGCAGGTCTTCAAATGTTCTTCCAATTTCTTCCGCTTATGTACGTTTACAAGTTGCCGAATCTCCGAATTGAGATCCCTGATACGGGGATTTCCGGGATCGGTGTGACGAAGGTTGTGGCGCTCATCTGCTAGAACAGCCGCTTCAGCAGGAAAGTTCGGACGTGGATCCCTAATACATCCTGCTGGGATGAAGCGAGCTGCAGCAGCAGTGACCACCCTGTGGATTTTACGTTCACCTACATGAACGTCGGTTGGTATGGGCAAGGCAGTGAAGGCGCCTTCAGTAACATCCGCGAAGCCTTTCCAGTCAGCTTTTGAAAAGTTGACATAGGTCCGGTGATCCACGGAAGCAAAGTCGGCAGGTTTATCAATCGAGATGACTATAGGCAGATGGCCTGATGCTAGGGTCAGCATAGGTCGCCATGATACGCTGTTTGTCAGACGCTGTTTATCTGTCGTTCATTGTGCAGAATGTTGAATCGTCTATCTGCTGAGCCAGATGTATTCCCCTACGATCATTTGACAGGCTTGAGTGCCAAAGATCGTGGTGCGCGTTAAAGTCACCAACTACCATATGGTTTTCACCTCTGAGTAGCGCACCTATTTCAGGGTGATATCCTGCCGGGGAGCTGGTGACAGGGGGTATGTATACGTTAAATATTTCGAGCTCAACATCGCCTGACCGGATAGCAATACCCTGACATTCTAGGATGGTATCCCTGCGGTCGATGTCTGCTTCAATAAGACGATACTGCACGGTGTGGTGCGTGATGAACGCTAAACCTCCACCATTGTCTCGCTCGCGATCCCGACGGTGCACGTTGTATCCGGCGCAATTCAACAGGGTTGAATTGCCGTGCAACTTCGTCTCTAGGACCGCAGCTATTAATATTCTATACCTTTCCATAAAGACAGTTATCTCCTCGATCTTGCTCTGGGGTCCGTTACAGTTAAATTGTAGCACCTTTGTGTGCCTTGGGAGACCGATTGTTATGTGTGGTGTTAAAGAGTTATGTTGCCTGCCGGCAAAAGGGGCTGCTGCCTTGTGGTGGTGGTTGGCGGCGTCGCGGGGGAGGGATGCGACTGGGCAGCACAGCAGGGGCCCACATAGTCACTCGTCCAATCTCGCGTGTTGCGGAGTCCTGAGGATGCCCTAAAGTGCCACCAGCCGAGGCAGGAGTTGCACTTGACTGATGTTACGTTACGATATATTCTGGACTGACAAACAGAGCATCTGCGCCCATGTCCCGACGGAAGAGCAGGAAGAGGCGTCCAAGGATCTCTTTTATGAGCGCTGCCCGCGACACGATGTTAAAATCGTGCAAGGCTATTTTAATTCCAAGGTGGGCAAGGATGGGAAATTCTATCCAGAAAGAGTTCTGCGTCAAAAATTCTACAATGTCAGAAGGTGTTTTGGACACTGGGCAAGGCAACACAAAAAGGAGAATTCTGCGTAGTAAGGGTTATAATCCCTAAGCGCGGCTGAAGGCGTCCTACGCAGAAAGAGTTCTACGTCAAGAATACTACTTTGTCAGAAGGTGTTTTATACACTTGACAAGGCAACACAAATTGCCTTTAAACAGATAATAAATTAGCATTTATCATATTCGCCTTTAAATATTCTTACGCTGCACACATAATACTCATAATTGATTTTCATCTGCAAATTCACTGTCGGAAAATTCAGGCTCCACGACGAAACGTCCGATAACGGACTGAGGCTGATCGACTTCGCCGGGGCCCGAAACATGGTAATATGTAGTACTAGGTTCCAGCATAAGAACATCCACTAAGCTACATGGCTGTCTCCAGATCGAAAAACGAGAAACCAAATCGACCACGTTGTGATAGACGGAAGGCATGCTTCCAGCGTTTTAGACGTACGTACACTCCGAGGGCCAAACATCGCCTCGGACCACTATCTTTTTGTAGCCAAGATAGCACCCGCCTTTGTGCAGCAAAAAAATGTGCGCCCAACAATGCAAGGAAAGCTTAACATCGAAAAGCTGTAATCACAACAGACGGCCAATTTATTCGCCACTCGACTCACACACCTGCTCTCTGAGAGCACTCTTCAACAATCCGACATACGCGAGCAGCGGAACCACATTTCCCGATCATTAGGTACCACCGCCGAAGAAGTAGTTGAATTTCAGCGAGCCCGAAGGAACAACTGGTACGATGAGAAATGTCAAGAAGCCGCAGAGAAAAAAGACGCCGGTATAGGCGATCGGGCGCAACGCGAGCCATGTGGGGGGGGGTTATAGGGAACTGAAGAAGGAAGCGAGACGTATTTGCCGCAATAAGAAGAGAGAGGCCGAAATACGTGAGTGCGAAGAGCTTAAAATGCTATCCGACAGGAAAAACGCCCGAAAATTTTACCAAAAGGTTAGACGACTTACGGAAGGTTTCAAGACCAGGGCGAACTCCTGTAAGACCAACAATGGCGAGCTAGTGACCGATAATGGGCGGAACACCTTTCCACCCTACTGAATGGTAGCAGTGCTGAAATTAGTGGAGAAGACGAACCCGAGCCCCCAGTCGATGACAATGGAATCGATGTTTCACCACCTGACTATGACGAGGTACGAATAGCGATAGCGCGCTTGAAAAAACCACAAAGCTGCTGGAGCTGACAGTCTGCCAGCTGTGCAATTAAAGTACGGTGGCAAGGAGTTGATAAGGAGCATGCATCAACTCTTATGCAGAATATGGTGTGATGAACGCATTCCCGACGACTTGAATTTAAGTGTGCTCTGCTCAATCCAAAAGAAAGGCGATCCCGCCAACTACCGCGGAATCAGCCTTCTACGACTAGGTTATAAGGTCTTATCGAGTGTATTGTGCGAAAGGCTGACGACCACCGTCAACGAACTGATTGGACCTTATCAGTGTGGCTTTTAGGCCTGGCAAATCCACCATAGATCAGGTATTCACAATACGCCAAATCTTGGAAAAGACCCGCGAGAATAGGATCGACACACACATGCCGACGACATCGATATTATCGGTAAAAACAAGGGCTACGTATGTTCTGCCTCCTCGGGATTGGATAGAGAAGCAAAGCGAATGGGTCTAGTGGTGAACGAGGACAAAACGAAGTATCTCCTGTCATCACACAAACAGTCAGGGTATACGCGTCTTGGCACCCACGTCACTGTTGACAGTTACAAGTTTGAAAAAGTTATTTGGGAACCAGGATTAACACCAATAATAATGTCAGCCC
>NW_023469484.1:0-5386 GCF_013731165.1 Rhagoletis pomonella | reverse complement strand
TTTACCATCTTTATGTTAAGAGAATTTAAAGGAAACCCCGACAGAAAATTCTTGGTATAACATTTATGAAACTTATAACAAGTTTAGTTGCTTTAGAAGCGGCTAAAGTCAGTAGTTAGTATTTTTTTTTTTAATTCTTCAATTACGAAAAAGGTTTGAAATAGGAAAAATGTTAGCCATTCTTAACTATACAAAAATCACGATTGATAATTGTTATCTCTATTTTGTACGCTTAATTTTGTAGAACGTGAAAAACCTTAATTTTACTAGTACATAGAGTAAAGTTTCAACTTGCTATTGACCTACTTTCAAAAGTAAAGAAAGAGTGATAGGTAGTGGTAAATAGTAACCATTTTTGAGCTGTTGATTCTGTATTACTTTTCACCCCATCTGACTTGTTGTCGCGTGCGAATTATTTTAGATGATGTTGTTGTATGCAAATTCCTTTAGTTTATGATCATAGTTGGCAATTTGTATTTATTTCAACGAAATAAGAGGATTAATGCGAAATAAGCTTTATTTATAGAACTATTATTCTCACACCTGTACTATAGCCAGGTGTTTCGTCGGCATGCATTAGGTAGGCTCCTTATTTTCATGTAACCGCTTCGCCAAATGCTTCGTGAGCAACCTCTCTCTCCGCACGAAAGCATTTGTATTGGGTATGAATTAACTCTCAGTCACAGTTATCTTAAGAACTCAACGCGATCTAGAAAAAAATTGTCCGATTTTCGGAATAAGGACAGCATTTTTCTTTAGAAAAGATATATTTTGTGTCTGCTAGTAAAGGTATGTCAAACTTTGAGGAAGGAAGGTACGCATCTGAAAATCCTCAGCAAATGTCGCTCACGGTATAAAGACGAGCCACGACGCGCCGTAAACCAACCAGAGTTGATAGAATACCAAAGCTTCACCACCAGCTCTTTCGGTCTGATTAATTTCTGTCCGAAGTTTGGAATCTTAGTAGTAAAGGGGACAAACTGTTTTCCGAAATTCCTGATAAAACACCCAACTCTTAAGAATACAGAAAATCTTCATTGAAAATGTTGCATTATATAAGCACTTTTTTTTTTTTGGGTTAAAAACGAACGAAAAGCAAAAGAGAATAACCAGAAGATGTTTCTGATGTTTCAATATGACGATGGTAGAATATTTTCAAGAAAAAGATATACCAGTATATTATTTAAAATTAGTTTGAAGGCCTTTTATATTTTATTTAGTGACTACAAATCTGAAAAGCATCGCGATGGGCGGGTTCGGGACCTTAATATTGAAAGTTTGGGCGGGCAGCGGACCAAGGACTTGTAAGCTTTATTTTCTTTTGAATTTACCATCAAATAAATGAAACTTTGTTAAAAAACATATCTAAAACAAAAAAAGCTAGATTTATTTAGAACCACTCTCCTCTAACTTTTTAATTAATCCAAGTGGGTTTCTTACGCCTTTTATAGGCATTCGTTTTCGTTTGATTTGGAGACTAAATATATTTCGTTTGTAGATGTCGTTGTTTCCGAAATAGTGGGTGTATGATGCGTTTTTTAACGAATTTCCATCATCCCGTATCAAATTTGGTTTGGAAATAAACCGGTGGCACTACGCCAAAGCAGGTTTGTCTCCAAACCAAATTGGATGATGGAAATTTTTTCCAAAATTAATTACGAAATATATTCTCTAGTGTATTTATTCGTCATACACATTGTTGTGTATTTGATTCTGGCTCATGGGATTTTACTTACCAAGGAATGGCCTCAGAAATGTTCAAAATCAGTCTGGGTGAGTTGAGTGCCATTCTCTGCAAATAACTTACCATACACAATGAAACGCTAGTTATGCGTATTTTAACATGTATAGATTTCAATTTATTTTCAATTTATGTGTTTTCATTTTTTATTAATTATATGTATGTAGGTATATTTAAAGTTTTAGTTATTAGTGAGAATAAATTTTTAAAACATATTTTGTCTTAGTTTTTTGTTTTGTTTGTATGTTTTTTTTTTTCTTTTCCAACAATTTACTTGTATGTACATATGTGCGTTGAATTTAAAATTTTACTACGTTTAAACACACACATACATACATCAATACTTGATTTACCTACCATTTAAGTATACCTAAAATATATATACATATATATTATTTAATTTAATTTAATGTTTTTAAGATTTCATATGCGATACTTGTTTTAGTAATTCGTACTTTTTAGAAAATTATTATTTATGTACTCATAGTTGGAATACAAATACATATGCGCATAGTATATATTTTGTTTTTTTTTTTTTTGATATCCTATAGCTTAATTTTATAACATATTTATTGTCCATGGCATGTGGACACGCTTAGTTACTTAAGACTGCGCTCAATTTTCAAAAGAAAATACTTATAATATGTACATTTTTGTTGCAATTTTTGGGGTTTTATAAATTTTTTTTGTAGGAAAACGCCGCTTACGCTTGAAACACAACGCGATTAAGAAACTGATTTACTTAACTTACTTACACAATTTATTTAAGTTCTTTACATATTTATTTATGTGATTCAATGGTTTTTGTGTTTTGTTTTTTTTTTTTCTTTTTGTTTGTGTTGAATACATTTTATGCTATGCAAATTTGTTTATGAACAATGATATTTTTCACTTACTACATTTATGTTTATGTGCATGATTTCGCTCGCTTTTCTTCTTTATCTACACATGTAGGTATTTTCTCGTATTGTTTAAACATTTTTGATTGTGTACTAGTTTTTTTCAGCGCTTGTGTATACATGAAACTTTCTTTATTCTTGCTGTTTATTTATAGAACCTATTTGATTCTTGTTTGTGTATGTGCATTTCCGCTTTCTTTTTTTTTTTTTTAGCTGAAAATGAAATTCGATTCGACCATTTACAATTCAATTTAAATCAACACTAGCAATTAAAGTGAAAAATGATTTTTTCCCTGCTGTAAGTTTTCAATTAAATAAAAAAAAAAAATCACTTGAATATTTTATTTTATTTGCAATAAATGGAGTCATTTTACAGCTGGCCATTTAAGCTTTTAAAGTAAGCCATTTGGTTGGCCCCTGGAGATTGGAGATAAATTTAATAAGAAGGGCTAAAAGAGTAAATTTTCGCCATATTCAATGAAGCACTTAACTTCCGTAACGGAAGAATGCACGTCAAGTTTACGAAATATCGCATAAAATTTACGTCGACGATGTCCTAAGCCAAAATTGCCTCAAGAAGTTTCTAGATGCCGAATTCAATATCAAAGTTGCTAAGAGAAAGAGCAAAGTCATTGTTTTAGACACTGCACTTCACAGAGGCTTTTTCTCAATAAAAAAAAAAAACAAAAAATAAAAATTATGCATTGCGCTGACGGCATTCGAACTGCACATTTCTTACAATCGGCCTATTAACCTTGAAAAAATCAAACCGTAACTTGGTTTAAAAAACCATTGTGCTTTTGGCTCAGTGTACATTTGAGAACTCTCTTCGTGATAACCAAATGAAAATGTTCCCCGAATACTTAAAATTTCAGCTAATGGTTCAATGTTGATACCCGTTTGGGATCGGAGTATTTCTTTCCGAGTAATGGTGGACAAGTCGCATTTTTTTTGCATGGTGTTGACTCTAGTTCCGCTACATACAATGCTGTATTGACTGTATCTGATTAAGTAAAAATTTTTGCGCTGAGACAAAAGCTTCCATTCTCATTGTGTTTGGCGTTCATATGTATGTACGTGTTTAAGTAAATACTTATTTTCATCTTAACGTTAAACTTTTATATTTATTTATAGTTGTTTTTAGGATTTTTGATGTTTGCCACTCAAGGCGCGGTGTTTTCCAGCTCATCTACTTATTCATTCCTAAGTCGTTAAGGTTTTATTTACAACTTTACTTAGTTGTCATGGCGAAAATGCTAATAATTCATTTTATATAAATTCACAGTATTTACTTACTTCTAGTCACCTTAGTTGTCTAAGGCATAAATCTAAAAAAAATCAATTCTTTGGTGGCTTCATTTTAGCTTACGCTTAATGTACAAATTTAGAGAGCGTATAATCATCGATCAATCTCATCGCTTGCTGCCGTCTAATTCAGCATCATACATACATATATAACCTAAATATTTCTAGTTAATTGTATTGTTATTTAATTTTTATTTTAACTACTGATTGATGCACTAGATTTGCTGGTGCAAAACATTTTCGCAGAGACTTTTTTTGTTGTATGTAGTTCAATTCTCTTTGGTATAAATACTCCGCTTTTAACAATTCACATATTTGCGCTTTTGTAGACTGTAACTATAATTAAATTTACTATATTTATTTATTACTTGAAAGAAGTCAAGGAAGAAGTGCTTATACCTACGCTTAAAGATTATTGTTTTTTTTTTGGAATTTAACTATTTTTTTAACTAATAGAAACTATTTTCTGATGTTAAAGTTATTTGATGTTTTCATTTTATTAGAAGACATTTTCTACTTTTCATTTTTTAACATTTGTTGCATAGTGTTATCTACTTACAAAAAAATGTGTAACATTTAGAATTTTGATTTCATTTGTTTGCTTAATACTTGACTTACATTGTAAACCGTTTATTTGCAATCTGTTGCAACAGCTAAATGTTTATTTTTATTTTATTTTTTTGGTTTTACTTTTGTTAATTTTTGTATGCGATTTTGTTATTAAAATACAATATCCACCGCAAATTTAGTTTTATGTTGGCTCTTTATTTTTTGGTTTTTGGCTTTTGTTTTTCCTTTCTTTTTGCTCTCATTTAGTATTTGTCAATTTTGTAGTGTTTGATTTGTTTTTATGCTTGTACCAGTACCACTAGATACAAAGTGCAGCAACTACAAAATCAAGAAATCCATTTTGTTTATTGCTTTGTGGGTGACATTAAGTGATTGGCGGTTTTTTTATGGTGAAAACAAGACGATAAGGGGGCTCAGATTTATCGTGTTGACCACCTTTCAAAAACGGCAAAATATTTCAATGCTTATTGTTCTGTAGTGATTTAGTAAACATTTATGTACATATCTATTTAGTATATGTATGTATGTATTTTCTATTGTTAGTTTTATTTCACACATTTTTATGTATCTTTGGAAACCGTTTGTATATAAATATGTGCATCGCTGAACTAGTTTTTTTGTTTTTTTTTTATGTTACGAAAATTCAATAACGTTTCTATGAAAGCTTTGCCTAAATAAATCCGATTAAGTCATAAACAAGAAATTTGATTACTCACATACACACACACACACACACATATGTAAGTATTTGCATGTTTTTCGAGAAACTTATAGCACCATTAAACATTCGTTGTACATTGGGCAAGTTTGTGCTTTACGAGAGACAACAAAGTATTTTAAAATCACAAATATATTTACTTAAATTAAAGAA
>NW_023469483.1:0-5387 GCF_013731165.1 Rhagoletis pomonella | reverse complement strand
TTATCATATTTCCGATCGCTAACTGAAAAATGAAAATAGAGGGCAAACATTTTGCCACAATAATTTTTTTGTGACTAAAAACGAAATTTTCTTATGGGACTTTTTTCTTTTTAATCTTTGTATTTGTTTTTTTTTGCATTGAATTGAATTTGTGTAGTTTATTTACTTATTTTTCTTCAAAAATATTAAAGAATTAAAATTGAAATTTAATTTGTACGTTATAAAAGGTTCATTTTTATGCGAGGAAAAATATAAGATTTTTTCAGCTATTGTATTAATGCAGCACCAGTGCTGTACCATCAATGCAGCACCAATACTGGTCCATCAATGTAGCACCAATGCTGTTCCATCAATGCAGCATTTGTACTTTTGTAACTATACATTTTGTGTACTTTTGGATGCATGTTGTACTAGTGCTTTTGCGTGTTTGTAACATTAATACAGCTATATGCATGCAGCAATAGTACAAGTGCCTGGTTAGAGTACGCATACGCTCTGAGAAACCACGCGTGTTAAATGGAAATGGAGGTTCATTTATACTGGCATGTATGCATAGCCGCATATTCATGCCACCAAAAGCGATGTCGTATGCTTAAAATTTCTACTGGGTAGCTGACTGCCAATATAGAAGTATTACATATATGGGCGCATGTAATAGACTTGAATTGATATGAAAAGTAATATATGTATGAACATTAGGGCGGGTTGATTTGTATGGATGAAAAAAAAATAAAAATCGTATAGCAAAAACGTAATCTACATTAAATTCTAAGAAAATTCTCTGAAGAAACCATGGGTCTAAAATCAAACCCTAATCCGCGCCTCTCGACTTGAAAATTTTTTACTTGGGTGAATATTTTTTTTAATGAAAAAAAATTTGAGTGTAGAAAAAATATAAAGTGCAAAAGAACTACCTTACTAAACAAGTTTATTCAGAAAATTCGATTTCTTTTTGGAAAACCCTGTTTTTTCTAACATTTATTTTTTTGGCAAAGGCGGCCATATAAATTTTCAAGTCGAGAGGCGCGGATTAGGATTTTATTTTAGATACATGGTTTCTTCGGAGAATTTTCTTAGAATTTCATGTAGTTTACGTGTAGTTTTGTGCTAATTTCGCCTCGTAAATTATGTTTAACTTTAAGGTGTACTCGTCCTTAAGTTATTTGTTTTTTTTTGTTTTTTTTTATAGCCTTATAACAATTATATTCAACAATTTTTATTGAGATTGAGGCCGTTTTTAATGGAAAACTTATTACTTAACTTATTATAATTTATTTTTATTTAATAATTAATATTTTTATAAATGTGTAGCCCATTATACATATAACACCGCGCGATAGTAAATTTTAAACACAAATAACAATATATTCGCGAAACCACGGGCCAAATATAGTAAACTATTTAGTTTAGTTTTTAGTTGTTCTATCTGACGTCAGTAATTCAAAAATCAAGAATGATAGAATACAAGATTGCGCCGATTAGAGAGGATTTTTGAAAATAACTATTGTGTGATGTCACACTGGTGCAATTACGAGCACGTGATTTATAAAAAAAATTATAGCGAAAATTAAAAAAACGGCGATTTTTGTGAAAGTAGTAGCAAATTTCTGTGCATCTAAAGTTTCTGAGGCGTTGCTTACATTTACTTGAGAATTGTCAAAATCGGCAAATCACAACTAGCGGTTTCTGTAACGTGCCACATTTGTTCGCTGCATCGTGATGTGATAGAATGAAACGCTGACAGCACTCCGCAAGGTTGCAAAGAAGTTTATGTTCGAAAAATATTTTGATATGGAAGGAACCGCTTTACAATGTCAAGGAAAAAATTGCCAAAACTCAATTAGGGGATTCCCTTAAAC
This sequence comes from Rhagoletis pomonella, assembly GCF_013731165.1. Lineage (NCBI taxonomy): Eukaryota > Metazoa > Arthropoda > Insecta > Diptera > Tephritidae > Rhagoletis > Rhagoletis pomonella. The sequence continues at coordinate 3,528 of NW_023469483.1, read as the reverse complement.
GCGAAGAGCAGAAAACTCGAAAACCTCGAAAGTTTTCGAGGCTGTTTTTGGGAATGCACCTTTTTTCAGCCTCGTAAACAATGGAGAAATTCCGAAGTTTGACAGCTCATTCAGAGTTTTTTGTATAATACATCGCATCAGCTGAAATAAATACATATAAAATCAGCATTGAAAATGCCACGAAAAAGTGAAAAATGTAAATTGTATGAATTTATTGATCAAAACGCAGTCAACAATTATAAAGGCAACACTGAAACTTACGAACGACTTTTCGAGGCTTTTTTCGCGACTAATTTGCCTCGAAAGTTTTCGAGGCACGCGAAAATCGCCACTCATACAATTTTTGACAGTTGTTTTTCGAGGCTGGAAAAGTTTCGAGGTTTCGTGGTTTTCGAGCCACTTTCGAGCTTAAGGGAATCCCCTAAATGTAATTTTTAGCAACTTCAATCTAGCACTTTTTTATACTAAAATTAATTTTTTTTTTTAGAGTGTTATTAAAACGTTTGCAATTTAGGTGAAGCCTTACAGAATTTCTTTAATTTTTGTACGAAGTTTGATCCTACCACATTTTTTTTAAATTTACCACATTTTTTTCCAGATTCTACCACACAGAATTTTTTTAAAGTCCGATCACTGGTTTCTGGTACAGAAGGGCTGGTAAATATTGAAAATGTCATTTTAAAATTTTATCCTTTTAATTTCGCAGCATTTGTTTTTGAAAAAATTATACGTTGAGGGCTTATATAAACTCGATAACATCCTCGAATTTTGTTCTTCAAACTTTGTAAGCTTAAAAATTACCTACTCGTCCTTGTGAATCCCGAAAATTAAAATTTTTTAAATTCCCTATTGCATTTGTTACCTATATTTTTATTCTATATTGCATAAAATCAGAAAGAAAAAATAAAAACGCCACTTTAAATAAAAAAGTAGGTTTCAAACCCCTTTATTTATTATTTATTTCATGGTAGGAGAGCTTTTCAAACAATATAGAAGCAATTTTTTCGATTCAAGTTGTTGAGAAGTAATAAATATCTAAATCCCGGGACTAATCCCGGGATACCGAGATTGTGACAACGCCATTCCGAAAATCCCAGGATCGGAAAAAGCCGAAAAATTAACAGTAGATGCATTATTTTATCGCATCTTTCACCCTTTCCTACTCATATTTCATACAAAAAAAAATCACAACTTATTATTATATTACCAGCCAATGCCCGCTTGCTTCGCGGCACCTAGTAAGAAATTTTGCGTGGGCCATGCATAAATAGCGTTAAAATAAAAAGCGGTCTGTAAAGTAAAAAAGGCCAAAAATGGCAGCGCGTTGATGCCATATCGAATACTAATCCCGTTATGATGTCATGAGGTTGCCGATGGTCTTATTTCCACCTGTAAAATCTCTGCCAAGCGTGTACAATCTTCTTTGATCTTGCAAGTACAACATTGGTCCGATGCGTAAGCCAATAAAAGTCCTTATAAGGAAACCTAAGAACACAGGTGAGCGCTTTATATTATAGGAGGGCTGAATCCTCGCTGCTCCACAGGATGAAAAGTTTGCCCGTACATTGGCTACATGAGTCGTGAAACCTCTTGAATATCGTTCAAATGAAGCCATTCCTTCTTGGACAGATGTGGTCGAATCTTTCCTTGTCAATTCGCCACTTTTACAATTCGTCTTAATATTTATGAATTGGTTTCTTTGAGTCTTACTGCTGTAATAACGGCCGCCTCGAGCAACTTCGTCAATCGGAGGTAGATGCAAGATCACGCTTACACAGTCCTATGGTCTTTATATGCATACTTAAACGCATCCTTGATTTAGCCATCTGGAAAGTAAATTCGTCTAAGATAAACACATCGCCAAAGCAGAACAAACCCCGCGAGGGTTTCTATATATTTCGGGTGCAGCGTCATCCATTGGGTCCCTTTTCTGCAAACCTTTGCTTGTCATGAAATGAATACGAATTATGAATTCCAATCAGATTTTATAAAAAATACGGATTTTCTAAATACCTAAACTCCAGCGGTCCATTTTTAGCATAGGAATTTTTCATCATACAGGTAGTCACGCTGCGAATTTGAACGAAATCTGTTAATAAATACTACTTTTATAAGTAACTCTACTCCAGCGCCACCAGCGTATTTTGTAGTAGCCTATAATAGGACCATATATGCAAGGTATAACCTCCGACAATTTGACTGGGCTTTATTGAGTGGTTTTTGAGTTTAGTCCGAAAATCGGAAATGGCTATCATTTTATGTATGTAATCTTTCTTATCCTGAGTTTCGACCGAAAAAAAATCACGCGAAAATTTTGATTCCCCCCATAGTAAGTACATTGAAAACAAAAGCGAAAAGTGAACCGGTTCAGGGAAGATGAAACTCATGATAAGTCTGAATATGTTTCGGATGAAAAAAAATCATCATGAAAGTAATAAACACCTCGAATGTGTATTAACAAAATACGTTCATAAATACGGCTTTTATAAATAACTCGACTCCAGCACCACCTAACGGGTCCGTTCTCGCAAGTGCTTTTTCCATCATGCTTACGAAATCGGTTCATAAATACAACTTTTATGAAAGTAGACCGTAGTCATAAAGTTAAAGTAAGAGACGATAAGATTAATATAGTGAACGTATGGCTATCTTGGAATAAGGAAAATGTACTAACTGGGAAAGATGTATCTGCTAGAGCAGTTTTTGAAAATACATATGGAGATAAGCTAAATAATATAGATTTTTCAGCTCTGTCCTGGAAGAACTCAGAAAACAGGTATACAAAAAAGTAAACAAAGATAGCAGTGGAAAATCATATTATGAGGCATAAGCCGGTAGCGTTAATGCTGAAAATGGATTAAAACTATTAACAACTCAGAAAACCCTAAGCAGTACAGCAACTTTTAACGAACGCAAAGTGTACGAGAAAGTGTAGCATAATATCTTATAATGTTGCTAATTTAAATAGTAAGCTTAATTTTCCAAATTTTTTTACATACATAAATAATTTAAATTTTTTTTTTATATGAAACGCATGTACTTATGGAGGCCAGATCTAAATTTGTTTCCTACTTTAAAGACTATAACCTTCACTAGATTGACGCCATCAAAACCCATAAACCTGGTCTGCTAGTGGTGGTCGTCTGTACGGTTTTAGGAGAACAGCTGAACACACATACAAGTTAAAATTTCAGACTATTTTCCACACTGTCATTTTATTTGCTTAATTCAATGGAACTTTTTTCTATTTTATACCCCAGTACACAAACTGCACGAGTTGGGATGACGAGTTTGGAGAGTTCGAGGAATTCCTGTCCAAGTTACATCCCTCTTCGTTTTGTATAATAGGTCACTTGAATGCCCGGATAGGCCTAGAACATGGATAGAAAGTAATCGTCTCCACGAAGTGCCAAACTGTGTGGAGCGCAGAGTCTCTAAAGAATCAGTTTTAGATAGGAAAGGAAAACGACTGATAAGCCTGGTGGATGATCTAGGCGGTGTTGTTTTGAATGGTAGAACGAAAAGCGA
>NW_023469482.1:0-5387 GCF_013731165.1 Rhagoletis pomonella | reverse complement strand
TCTGCTCAGCCAAGTCAGTTCCCCTACGATCGTTTGACAGGCTTGAGCGCCAAAGATTGTGGTGCGCATTAAAGTCACCTACTACCATACGGTTTTCACCTCTGAGGAGCGCACCTATGTCAGGGTGATATCCTGCCGGGCAGTAGGTCACAGGGGGTATGTACACGTTAAATATTTCGAGCTCAACATCGCCTGAACGGATAGCAATGCCCTGACATTCTAGGGTGGTATCCCTGCGGTCGATGTCTGCTTCGATAAGACGATACTGCACGGTGTGGTGCGTGATGAACGCTAAGCCACCACCATTACCTCGCACGCGATCTCGACGGTGCACGTTGTACCCGGCACAATTCAACAATGTTGAATTGCTGTGCATATACCATGCCTTCCCATGAAGATGGTTATCTCCTCGATCTTGCTCTGAAGCCCATTACAGTTAAATTGAAGGAGCTTCATGTGGTTCGGGAGACGTGTGGTAATGCGGGGTGTGAGAGATGTGTGGGGCCGTGACGCCACTGGCTGTGTGCGCTGCAGAGGTGGTTGCCGCCCTGTGGTGGTGGTGGGTGGCGTCGCAGTTGAGGATTGCGACCGTGCAGCGCAACACGGGCCCTCGAAGTTCCTCGTCCAATCTCGCGTGGTGCGCAGATCTGAACATGCCCTAAAGTGGCACCAGCCAAGGCAGGTGTTGCACTTGACTGATGTCACATTACGAAATATCCTGGTCTGACATACCGTGCAGATTGTAGGAGGAACCAAGAGTTGTTGGCGGCGGCGTGTGGGTGGTGGTGCGGTTGTGTGTGTTCTGTGGTCTGTCGTGGTTGTGGTATGGTCTATTGTGTTGTTATGTTGTTGTGCTGTGGTGTTTGTTTGGGGCTGCTCAGGTGGACTGGGGTTAGCCGTGGAGGCTGCTCTGTTTGAGCAGCAGGGGGTCACAAACGACGTGGTCCACTGCCGATGTGTCCGTAATCCCGAGCAGACTCTGAGGTGACTCCACCCCTCGCAAGCATTAGACTTGACTGAGGTGGAGTTGTGGTGTAGTCGTCTCTGGAAAACACAGCAGGTGTAGGTTTCTGGCCCTGGGTTTGACACGATGCCAGCCCTGAACAGAAGAATACGTAGCGAATGTAGCCCTATGGACAAACAACTTCTGAGATACTTCGCCGACCTAAACAGGGTTAGATCGCCGAAACAACAGCCCTTGGTCGGGTAAAACCCGAGTCATTCCGGTACGTAGAACCGGCTGTCGTGGGAATTTCATATTGTGCCGTTGTTCATTTCATAGCTTTAGGAAGACACTTAGTTAGTTTTGTGGGAAATAAGGACACCTTTCGTTTTTTGCCGTTGTTCAGCAATACAAATTGAATTAGTTTCGTTTAACTACTTACGAGTTGGAGCTTATTTCGCGTTTTTGCAGTCCAACACTTATTACATATTTAGAAAAAGTCATAATTTGAAAGCTTACGAATTTCCCCTACAGAATGACTGCATAATCCGCAATAATTACGTTCTAAGACCTATTATTGCTAAATTACGAAACAAAATCTTTAATTTGCTCTACTGAAATATATAAAATTTTGAGTTGTGCAGTTATTGCAGAGGACCATCGATATCATGAAGTCGCTAAAAAGTCCATCTTAACTTTGCTTCCTTCTAAAATAAATAAATAAAAACAAATTCATGTCGTAATTGGCTGCTACCCCAGAAATGTGTATACAGCTTTCAGACATTATATCGAACTACTATTTTATACAATAATTAATAACAGTGAAACAATTACATTCTTAACATTAAAATTTAAAGTATGTATACTATTTCTAGTAAACGTTTTTATTCATGTTTAAATTTCACTGCCTTTGATTTTTAGTAATCTGTGGGGTTCCATAAAATGAAAGGTGTTTAGTAAGGGTTCCATCATCTGCAAAGTTTGAGAACCCTTGGTATAAATCAAAGTCGAGATTCTTTGAACACACTAATCTCGAAAACTACTGGACGGATTTGACCGAGATTTTCTGTAATATATTCTGTATCGATAGGAGAGTGACCTTTGATAATTAGAATGTCCAAAAAATTTAAGATCCGCACCGTTCGTTGGATTACAAAAACTGAGATGTGAAATTATAGGGATTGGCATCTAGAAAAGCAATACTATTTAATTTTTTTGAATAAGGTTGCCACCTGTTATAAAAAAATTACTTTATGCAATCACAATAAGATAAGGCATTAGTTTTGCATCGTCACTGTTAAATTAAAAGAGCTTCTAGCCTTCACACGCATCAACACTTTAGTTTTTGAATAGGGTTGCCACCTTTTTAAAAATTACTATCTTATCTTTACATTAGCTTACAGAAAATACGACATTTTTTGACCACGCTTAGAACGAGATTTTCTGTAATATATTCTGTATCGATAGGAGAGTGACCTTTGATAATTAGAATGTCCAAAAAATTTAAGATCCGCACCGTTCGTTGGATTACAAAAAATGAGATGTGAAATGATAGGGATTGGCATCTAGAAAAGCAATACTATTTAATTTTTTTGAATAAGGTTGCCACCTATTATAAAAAAATTACTTTATTCAATCACAATAAGATACGGCATTAGTTCTGCATCGTCACTGTTAAATTAAAAGAGCTTCTAGCCTTCACACGCACAAAAACTTTAGTTTTTGAATAGGGTTGCCACCTTTTTTAAAAATTACTATCTTATCTTTACATTAGCTTAAAGAAAAGTCGAGATTTTTTGGCCACGCTAATCTCAAAAACTGCTGAACGGAATTCGTTGGAATAAAAAATGAACTACTAAGGGAAAAGATATCTTCTCCGGATGTGCAATAAGTTTTTATTTGTTTACAACCCTTCAAACATATACATAATACGTGAAGGCATTTTCTGCTAATTATATCAGAGTCTGAGTCTGAAAGGAAAGGGCTTTGCCTTCAGATGTAAAATAAGGTTTTATTTTTTCTAAGGCGGTCGCCACCTGTGCGAAAAATTATAAGATGTGGGCTGTTCGTTGGAATACGAAAAATGAAGTGTCAAATGAAAGGGAATGGCCGCCAGATGTTCTGTAATGTGTTAACTTTTGAGTAGGGTTGCCACCTTTTTAAAAACTATAACGCCTTCACCGTTCAATGGTCTAAAAAATGAGCTACTAAGTGAAAGGATATGATCTCCGGATGTGCAATAAACTTTTATTTTTTAGTGGAGTTGCCACCATTTAAATTTTTTTTTAATGGCATTAGATTTGCATAGTGTATAAAAAATGAGGTGTCCTATGAAAGAGTTCTGCCTTCAGATGTGTAATAAGGTGTCATGTTTTCGAAGAGAGTTGCCACCTCTTCGTTAAATTAAAAAGTACAAGGAAATTAATTAGCAGGGAACGGCTTTTATGGAAATTGCCTTTTTTTCTGCTAAAGAAATAGAGTATATTCGATTAAGAATGTCCACGATTTAGCTTTGCCTGATTCCATATATACACATTTGATGTTGCCTTTTTTTGCCTTTTTTAAGATATTTGCCTTTTCTACCTTTAAAAAAGTGATTATAGCATTTACATTTTTTTTTTTAAGATTAAAAAATATACACATGCCCATGCGGCTTATAGAAGCGGAGGGACCTCTTGCCAAATTGGTGTTGAAAAAATTCAAAGCCGTTTTCTCAGCTAACGTAGGCTTGAAGACAATAAGGGGTGTGGATAAAATTGTAAAGGGCGAGGAAAACGCCCTTATTCCTTATAATATGAACGTTTCAAACGTTCCATATTTAAATTGGGCTCCACTTGCATCAACTTACGTCGAGCGCACATTTAGTACATTCTAGGCTTTTCTTCGCGAAAATCGAATGAAAATGCTGCCAGAAAACTTCAAAATGCATCTTGTGGTTCAATGTTACTACAACTATACAGATTAAAGTTTTATGAGTTAGAAACTCGAAAGGATAAAATAGTCAGAGATACAAAGTACAAATTTTTCATATAATGAAACTAGTTCATAGTTTTTCTCTTTTTACTTGTAATATAAACATTTCTAAAAAAAAATAACTCGAGACTGAGTCCCTGTGAATGCCGTTCAGGGCCTGTCTGTACGCTGTCGGGTCCAGAGGTTGCTTAATGAACCTCTGGACTTCGTCCGTCAGTTCATATACATGCCTCCTGACGTGCCTAGGCGAGGGCTCCTCTGCAAGCAGCTGTCTGTTTGGGTGGCCACTTCTGTGGCTCCCGATCAGGAACTGCTTGCAGAGCATTATGTTGTGCTCCTTAACTGGGAGCATTTGCGCCTCGCCGTGCAAGTGATGTTCAGGCGACATCAGGAGGCATCCCGTCGCTGTCCTAAGTGCCGTATTTTGTCCCGTCTGTAGCTTCGTCCACTGCGTCCTACTAGTCCCTGGCGACCACACTGGCGCTGCGTAGTTCAAAACCGGCCTATTGCCTTGTATGTTGCCAGCAACGTTTCTTTGTCTTTGCCCCAAGTACTGCCGGCTAGCGACTTGAGGACCTTGTTGCGGCTCTGTACTTTATTGACAATAGCGGTTGAGTGCGCAGAGAAGGAGAGCAGGCTGTCGAATGTTACTCCGAGTATTTTGGGGTTATTCACCGTCGGAATTGGTGTGTCATCGACGTGAATCCCCAGCGGTAGCCTGACCTCCTTCGTCCAGGTTGTGAACAGGGTCGCGGAGGATTTCGTAGGGGAGAGGGCTAGACACTTTGCAGTGAAGAAGCGAGAAAGTTCGGAGAGATAGCCGTTTACTTTCAAACACAGGTCATCAATTCCATTCCCAGTCGCCATGATCGAGCAGTCGTCGGCATAGGAGACAATCGAGACTCCCTCTGGTGGTTGAGGGAGCTTTGAAATATAAAAGTTAAACAGTAGTGGGGAAAGGACACCACCCTGAGGAACCCCCTGTTTTATTTTTCGCTGCTTACTCGTTTTGTCTCTAAATGTTACCGACGAATGTCGACCACTCAGATAATTTGCCGACCACCGTTTGAGCCTCTGTGGGAGAGAGGAGGCCTCTATATCTTCTAGCAGCGTGGAATGGCAGACGGTGTCAAACGCCTTTGACAAGTCCAACGCTACTAGAATCGTTCTCTCACAGGGACGGTTGCGGTTAAGGCCACGAGTTATCTGAGTGTTTATGGCGTTAAGTGCTGTTGTTGTACTGTGCACTTTACGGAAACCATGCTGATGCTTCGCTGGGGTCAGGTGGTTTGTGAAGTACGGGAGTAGCAAGGCCTCAAGTGTCTTCGCTACCGGGGAAAGGAGTGTAATCGGACGATACGAATCTCCTTTGTTGGCGGGTTTCCCCGGTTTGAGCAGTGGGACCACTCTCCCCACCTTCCAGATGTCTGGGATGATGAGAGTGGCCATTGACAGGTTGAGGACCTCCGTT
>NW_023469481.1:0-5388 GCF_013731165.1 Rhagoletis pomonella | reverse complement strand
GCCGGATCAAAGTATTGGCACAGAGAATTTTTCGCAATGTATGCAAAGATTTTTCTTGAATTTCTTTTCGGAAATTTTTTTTTGTTAAATATAGTTAGTATGAAGACCTACTTTCAAATCAGATTTTTGAGAAAAATTCTAAGTATGCAGTTTTATATCCCATTATATTTTAGTATAACATAGTGCAAGCTTGAAGTTGCCAGAAATCCATGTTGATTTTTGGCAATTTTTTTACGCAGTTTCTTCCATGCAAATTATGGGCGACATTTTGTTTTTGTATGGAAGAAACTGCGTATAAAAAATTGTCAAAAAAAAAGAGGTTTTCTAGCTATTCAAGCGTGCACTTTATTATACTAAAATTGAATCGGCTATAAAACTGCATACTTTGAATTTTTCTAAAAAATCTGATTTGAAAGTAGAACTTCATACTAACTATATTTTTATAAAAAACAATTAGAGAAGAAATCAGAATAAAAAACTTTGCATTCATGCCGAAAAATTCACTGTGCCAATATTTTTTCCCGGCACTGTATATGTGAAGATATTTTCAGATAAATACATATTAACAAACTATCTATTAACAAATTAACAGTTAAATAAGAGGGGTTTAATATATATTATAAAGTAGCTGAATTTATTTTTTATCTTTCTTGCCGATAGGCTGCCAATTTTTTTTTTGCTGGTCGTGTGCATATTGGAAGTGCTTCTTTGAAACGGAAATAAAAACTTCTTCGTGGGAGTTAAATTTTTGACGAAAAGCACCTAAGAAAATAAAGTGAAAGATTAAACTCCATTGGAAACCGGAAAATTTAATTAAGTAAAAAGTGGTAATAAATAATATTATGATCCGTACTTCTTATTGCCGCAGTCGTTGCCAAACCAATAGCGCTGCTTTTGGGACCAGTTCCCTTCCACGAGAAAAGTTTTGCTACCTCATCTGTAATAATTTTTAATTTTAATGAATCATTTATTGACGCTAGTACGGATAAGGCTTCGGATTTCGCACGCCTTTAAAAAAATTAAAAAAATAAATAACTATAAACTTACGAGATAGGGGAATTAAACGTTTAAATCCTTTAGTGTTACTCCGCGCAGCCTGTGAAAGAATTGCAAAACTCGTTAAATTAATTTGTATTTTTGAATTACATATGTAGTAGCTACTTACAAGAAGTTTAATTATAAAAGAAAGTGGTAGATCGTCCTTGGCGTTTGCACCAGTCTGCCAATAAATCACATACTTAATAATTTTCTTAAATTGAATATTTAACAAACTACTTACTTATAAAATATTGTGATTGAAGAAAAATTGTCAACAAAACTAAAATTTTTTCTTGTGCTGACAAATTACTACAAGCCTGTTTCTTTTATATTTTTTTGTTTTATCGTTTACGAGCTTTTCTCTAACTTTTTGGCGATACGAGAATCCCTCGTAAAACATAATGTTCGTAAAATGTACGTTTTCTTGCTGGCTGGGCAATTCCCAAGGCGAATTTATACAAGGTGGTGTTTTAAAATCAGCTGATTTCAAGGCGAATTTATACATGTATATATATATATATATATATATGTATAAATTCGCCTTGGCTGATTTCTTCGCCTTACATATATTTTGCTTTTACTGATTTGACAGCACAACCATCAAAAGCAAAAACAAAATACATGTACCTTTGGGGCGAATTGAGATTTGACATAACACCCGCAATGCAAAATACATGTGGTTATTGTTGTTGTTATCTAAATTCGCCAGTAACCAAGGCGAATTAATATAAGGTAACATAACAGTAGCTCGTTTCTGTAACAATTCTCTACCAAGGCGAATTGAGATATAAATTCGCCGCCCTGTTCTCTACTGCTAATGAGTAGTAGAGAATGACGTATATCAAGGTGTATTAAACAAGGTGGTGTTGGGGCGACTGCTGAGTTTTTCTCTACCAGTAGAGAAACAATCGGTAGAGAAGAGTTACAGAAACGGGCTACAGCAGGAGTACAAAAACAAAAATTTACATGCAAGAATGATAGAATACAAGATTGCGCCAATGAGAGAGGATTTTTGAGCGTAATTTTTGCGTGACGTCATCTTGGTGCAATTGCGGGAGAGTAATGCCAAAACGCATATAAAAATATGTAAACAATGCAGAAAAATGTGTTAATTTTAATATTATATGGCCCAATTTTGCAGGAATCATTAAATATACAAAGATTGATTAATTAGGAACACGTAGCAATAATTTTGGACATGTAGCCCTTTAGATAAGTACAATTTTTAGCACATGAAAAAATGGATGTATTAACAGTGTTTGCAATTTCATGTAGACCAAAAGGAAAGTGTGTAGCAAAGTAAATTTTTGGACTTGCCATTTTAAAAAGCCATGCAGAGTGCATATTTATATTTGAGGACGGTAGCCAACCACCATAAACTCCACAGCTGTTGACTCCACAGCTTTTATTTGATGACTTTTGCACAATTTCCGAGAGGATGCATGAGTGTGGCTTTTTTTGGAAGCAAATATTCTATGTCAGTAAAACATAATTTAAGCTGAACCTTTTAATGTATAATAATTCGGCCACTGTTTTGTATTAGGTACGTAACAGCGCGGTAAGATGCCGCTTGAATTAGCGCCTGGCGACCTTATCCACTGGTGCATTACCTCGTACCAGCACTAAAAGAATCAGGTACTAACAAAAATAAGTAGGTAGTGAATCTATTCATGTATCTATTTACTGTAGAAACTGCTTTTGTATATATGCCATTGCCAGCAAACTTAACCAGCAACTGTCTACATTCACCATGGAAATATACCTACTACAATTCACCAAGAAAAGGCCAACATAGTTCCATATAGAAGCTCATAGCTCACACACATAGCACAAAGCTCGATTTGGTTTTTAATGCATGTCCTCGCCGGCAGAACTGCTTCCACTTTTTCGCCAGGTTTGTGTCCGTAGGAAAGGAAAAAAAACTTATATCGCACGCTTTCCTTTTGTTTTCACTATTACACTTTGCCACTGCACACTTCATTTTGCTTTTTAATGTCTCAATAATTGTTTAAAACCGCGCAGAAATATTAACGCACAAATATTAAAATTGTTATTTGGTTTTTTCGTATGCTCACATTCAACAATTGCACCAAGATGACGTCACGCACACAGCTCATTCTGTCAAAATCCCAAAGAGCGGATTAGCGGTACCGCGATTGGGGCAATCTCTATTTCTCTCAATCGTGATTTACATGTATTTTGTTTTTGCTTTGGCAGCATAAACTGTAGAAATTCAAACAAAATTTTTCAATTTGATATCAGAAGCCGTGCACAAAATCAGCTGAGCTACCCTGCAAACCAAAGTTCCCGAAATCTTAACGAAATCATTAGGAGTATCTGATTTCTGTAACGATTTTTTTCCGAATCTTCAAAGAAATTTATATGACGTGGTTGACACGAACTCGTAAAGAAATTTCTGTGCGAAAAATAAAGAAAATTCTGAAAAAAGTCTGCAAGAAATTCTTCACATAGCAGCATTATTTTCATTTCTTTACCGATTTTCTTCCGAAATTTCGTAAAAGAATGGAAGTGTGCGTAATTTATTTCATTTTAGAAAATTCGGCAAAAAATCAGTTGGGATCTTTCCGAATTCTTTAAAAATTCTTTACGATTCAGAATACTCTGAAAAAATGGTTTGCAGGGTAGTAACACCAAAATTCGCCTTGCCAGTAACCAAGTATAAATTCGCCTTGCCAGTAACACCACCAGTGTTGCCAAATATCTCCTTTTCCTACCAAAACTGGTAGGTTTTTTTCCATTTGGTAGGTTGGTAGGATGGATTGGATTTTGGTAGGTTCCGCGACAATAATAGTTACTTGCGAAAAATATAAAATATGTATCTTCAAACACTTTAGCAACCTTGTTTACACGAATATTTCACCGGTGAAGTCCACCATTATTCGAATTCTTCAGCCTAGCGGAGCTGACGTGTGAGCGGTGAAGTGATTTTGCTAAACTTATAACTAAAACAATTTTTTCTTTTGCGTTGTGTAAATTTGATAAATTGTAATTGTAATTAGAAGTGGTTTAGCGTTTTTTATATTCTGGACTATATTGTGTTTGCTATCAAAGCACATGCATATTGTGCCCTAGTGGAAGGAGCGGAGTTCTTGATTCCTGGAAATTTTTTTGGCAAGTTCCTGGAATTTGCTGTAACTTTTGTGGTGGGGGTTATCCTTTTCTGAGGGCTTGATGGAGGGCGCTTCGGCGTCGGGAGGAGTCCAGATGGTGGATAACCAGTTGGAAGGATTCTCAACTGGTGCTAAAGCCAAAAGAACAGTTAGAGCGAGGAGTGAAAGGAAGAAAAATAAAAAGCGTAGGGATGAGGCAGGAAAGGATGTATGTTTTTCGCTTTATGAGGAGGATGAGGAGATGGTGTATGAGCCAAGTCCAGTTCCTCTTCAGGGAATGTTGCTTAAAAAGGGTACATATCATATTGGTCAAATTAGTAACCCCATATCTGTGGGGGAAAACCTAATAGGTTTCAGTAGTTTCAGCGAAGCAACTGTACATGAAAATAATGTTTCTGGTGGTGTAGAAGTGGCGTGCCCTAGCTTACAAAATGGCGTTGATTTTGAAGCGTCGGTTACAGGTTTGAATAATAATGGTTGCTATATTCAAGCTAAGGAAAGAGAGGGAGATAGTGTCTCAAGCCAAAAAGTAGGAAAATGCAAGGCTTAAGACAGATGTAAAGTACAAAATGGACCGCCTTATTCTAGAACCCGAATTTTCGTAATTCGTAATTCGTAGCTACGCTACGAAAAACGAAAAATCCATATGCTGCAACCCTTGCGGAAACATGTGCAGAATTGCAAGCTATCAGTTGTTTTTCGAAGATAGCTGAATGAAGGAAAACAAAGTGGAAAGGAATTAAAAAAACACTCATAATGTGCTTGTTTATTGTAAAATTGGTTAATTTTACATATTTTGAGGAAAATTATGGATTCTGATGTATTTGCAATTATAGCAGCAGAGTAAGCGGGCGCTATGGCAATGGATTCACAAAGGTATGCGGAGCTGTCGGGCATAGTAACTGTTCCGCCGACGGGCGCGAGGGCCAAAATAAAACTCAATATTATTAGTGGTTGCTGTAGTAGTTGCACAGCTATTGATTGCGATTGCTTGTTGGTTGTTTTATTTTCCTGCAAGTTAGGATTTTATAAAATTTGACAATGTTAACTCAGTACAATTATAAAATCTAATAGCCTTACACTTTGTGTGTCCTCGCGCCTTTTTGTCTTCGGAATAAAATTATGCCGCTTCACATTTGACAAACACGAATACAATCGGCAGCGTTGCCGGACTTAACAAACTTTGATTTATGCACCACGCAGGGTTACATCGCTAAAT
>NW_023469480.1:0-5388 GCF_013731165.1 Rhagoletis pomonella | reverse complement strand
ACAAACCTTTCTATTACTTATAATAATTTTAAATAAACCTAAATTAAACGTTTGTCATTATTAAACGAAACTCGGTACCTTTCAATTCAGAAGTGAGACGGTCCACGCGTACAAGACGTCGAAATTTGTGCTAATACGTTTACCAGTACATTTTTCTAAATAGAGTTGCGCGATTGAATAGTTGTGTCGGAATTGATACACGAGAAATGTGCTAAGCGTGTACCAGTGCATTTTCTAAGAAAAATCGGTTCGACAGCAAACAGAAAGAAAGGTTTCTAAACGTACAAACGCTAAGCGTAAAATTGGTGAAATTGGTACGAGAAACGCATGCATATGTGGTGAAATCCTGCTAAACGTATAACCTGCAGATTTCATAAAAGTAATTACAAACAAACATATAAACGCAATTAGAACGCAAAAGTGAACATTCAAGTGTATCATGTTGCATGCATGTATGTTCTAGCTCGTCAACGAAGCATCTAGATTCTAGAGCAAAAATTCAAATCAACGGCTATCGTGCGTGTGTGTGTATATTTGGCGAAGCGAAGTAGACAATTCGTGAAAATGGAAAGCATCAGATCGTTAACTGTCGTGCAGTTGAAGCGCTTGTTGCAAGAGAGGAATTGTCCAACAACAGGAACAAAATCAACGCTAATTACTCGGTTGAGCGAAGCGGTCGGCTCTGATGAAATGGAATTTGACGAAAATGAAAATGAACAAGCAACGTGCGGTGAAGTGAATGATAGTAGCGATCAATGTGAAAACGAACAACAAAAATCGTTACAACAACAAATGAATGAGCTACGTGGTATGCTACAAAATGTGTTGAGCTATGTGCAAAACAACCCTCAAAGCCGAGTTGTGCAAAACGAAAATGCGAGTAGTGTAGAAAATAGAAATTTGAATAGCCTCTCCCCTTATACAAATTCAAATGTATCAACATCGCGAAATAATTATTCGGTACGCGAAATAGCTGAGACTATACCAGATTTCGATCCGACAAATGATACTTCTTTGTCAGCAGAACAATTCATTGAGAGAGTGAACAGTGTTATTCGTGCGTATGAATGGGACGAAAAATGCCTTTTGCTTGCAGTATACAGTCGCATGAAGGGAGTAGCGCGTTTGTGGCTCGACGCGACAGAAAAGCTACATTCCAATTGGAATGATTTCGCGAAAGATTTAAAATTCGAATTCGGTGATTCCCCTGACGAAGCGGACATAAATTTTCAAATGCAAAGTGCTGTGCGTAAACAAAACGAAAAAGTAGCTGATTACTGCTTTCGTGTTTGTGCGCTTGGGCGACGTTATAAGTTGAGTGAAACAGCAATGGTTAAATACGCGAGAGAAGGACTACGCAATCGTGAATTACAAATAGCAATTGCCGCACAACGAATAAATTCAATGAGAGAATTAAGAGAAACATTAAAACAGTATGAGAATAATGTACCGATGAACTTGACGCGAAATGTAACGAAGTTCGAAGTAAAAGAACAAGAAAATAAGAATGTAAACAAAAGTGACAATTCTAATAAGAAAACTGAAACAAAAATTACTAAGACTGTGAAGTGCTACAATTGTGATGAATTGGGGCATATAGCCATAAATGGTCAAAAGCCTCAACGTAAACAGAGATGTGACAAATGCAACAAAGTTCATGCAAAGGGTGATTCACAATGTAGGCCTGTTGCGAAAGTACGAAATGCGTTTTGTGTA
This sequence comes from Rhagoletis pomonella, assembly GCF_013731165.1. NCBI lineage: Eukaryota > Metazoa > Arthropoda > Insecta > Diptera > Tephritidae > Rhagoletis > Rhagoletis pomonella. The sequence goes on along the minus strand of NW_023469480.1, from coordinate 3,672 downwards.
AATGATGAACATTTTAAAGTCAAAGCGTTAATAAATGAACAGATAATTAAAGCGTTCATTGACACAGGTGCACAGTGTAGCATGATGCGAAAATCTTTGTGTGACAAGATTGGTGGTAAATGCGTAGAGTGTGCTATACAAATCACTGGACTATGTGGTGGTGTTCGACATGCAAAAGAGTTAGTGCGAACAAATTTAGTAGTCGATGGCGTTAATATACCGGTTACTTTGTATGTGGTTGATGACGAATTGTTGCCTAATGATATCTTATTAGGGCAAGATAATTTTGTGAACAATAATTTGCGGTTAACTATTAAAAGCGGAAATATAAAAATAGAACACGAACAAGAAATTGAGAATAAGGAAATAAAGCGTTACATTAGTGAAAATAAAATAATGTGCGAAATAAATGACGACTCTTTAAAATCAGACCTAATGAAAATTATCAACGACAATTGTAATGTGTTCGCAAATAATTTAAATGAACTTGGAAAGACAGATTTGGTAGAAAATGAAAATTGAATTAAAATCAAACGAAATTGTATCTCAGTCTCCGTATCGTGTGCCAGAACCAAAAAAACAAATTGTCGCGGAAATGGTAAATACTTTATTACGAAACGATATAATACAACGTTCTGAGTCAGAGTATGGGAGTCCGGTTGTGCTCGTTAAGAAAAAAAATGGCAGTGACAGATTATCCATAGACTATCGACGATTGAACCAGCTAATAACGAAAGAAATATTTCCACTTCCAAACATCGAAGAGTGTCTTCAGGAAGCGGCGCGGTATAAATATTTCACAACGCTCGATTTGACTAGTGGATACTATCAAATTGAAATTGAACCAGAAAGCCGTAAGTACACTGCTTTTGTTACTACCGACGGTTTATACGAATTTAAAAGAATGCCTTTTGGGCTTAAAAACGCGCCAATAGTATTCCAACGACTAATGTCCAAAATTCAAGAACGTGCAACGAAAGACAATATGACTCACTACATGGACGACATACTCATCTGTAGTAATACGTACGAAGAAATGTTTCAAAAACTTAAGACAGTCTTGAACATTTTAAAAGAAGCTAATTTGACATTGAACATTTCGAAATGCGAGTTTTTAAAAACAACAATAAATTTTCTTGGGCATCGTATATCCCCGAATGGATTGACTCCAGGCTTAGCAAAAACGACAGCAATACAAAATTATGAACGACCAACGAATGTTACTGAAATCCGAAGATTTTTAGGATTAAGTGGGTATTTTCGGAAATTTATACCAGGGTACGCTATTATATCCGAACCTCTTCGAAAACTGTTGCGTAAAGATGAGATATTTATTTGGAGTTCTGAACAAGATAAAGCTTTCAGCGAGCTTAAGCAAAAACTGACGTCTGAACCTCTACTGGTTGCGAATATAGAATAGATGCGAATCACGAAATTCATACTGATGCTAGTTCAGCTGGGTTAGCAGGAGTGCTATTGCAGAGCGAGTGTGATGAGTTAAAGCCAGTTGCGTATTATAGTAGATCGACGAGCGACACTGAGAGAAACTTCCACAGCTACGAACTTGAGACTTTAGCTGTAGTCGAAACGTTAGAGCGATTTAGATACTATATCGATGGTAAAACAGTGAAGGTTGTAACTGACTGTAGTGCGGTTAAAACTGCTATGGGTAAGCGAGAACTTATTCCAAGAATTGCTCGATGGTGGTTAAGAGTGCAAGACTTGTACATCGCCAGGGTAGACGTATGGAACACGTCGATGCATTAAGCAGGTGTCCGAAAGAAAGTGCTATAGAAACTGATGTAGCAACATTACGAGTAGACAAAGTGGCGATAACGCATGACGACTGGTTGTTTAGTATGCAGATGCAAGACGAAAATTTAAAGCAAATCATCAAGAAAGTCAAGAACAAAGACAAGCAGGCTACGAAAGAATTTTGTGTTGAGCAGGGTAGATTGTTCAAAATCGAAAACGCCAACAAATTATGGGTAGTTCCAAAAACGCTAAGACACAAAATGGTTGAAGAATGTCATGATAAAAATGGTCACCTAGGTTTCGAAAAGACCATTAGCAAAATGAAGACTTACATATGGTTCCCGCGAATGCGAAATTTTGTTAACTCATATCTGAAGGCATGTGTTGAATGTGCTTATAACAAAAGTCGAGGTGGCAAGACATAAGGACAGTATCATTTCAACAACATCGATCCAATACCTTTCAAAACGTTACATATGGACCATTTGGGCCCATTTATCGAAAGTACTAAAAGAAACGAGCATATATTGATTTTAGTAGACGCCTTTACGAAGTATACAATCATCAAAGCGGTAAAGAGTACAGCGACGAAACATGTGTTAGCGACTTTACGTGAAGTTACCAGTTACTTTGGTGTACCTGAACGTATCATCACTGACAGAGGTACAGCCTTTACATCGAAAGAGTTTAAAAACTATTGCGCTAACAACGACATCAAACATGTACTAAATGCGGTACGTACTCCACGAGCGAATGGTCACGCTGAGCGAGCTAATCGTGCACTTTTGTCAATGTTACTTCCAACATCAACTGCGGACAAGAGATGGGACGATAATTTAGCTAACATCCAATGGTTAATGAACACAATGAAAAACAAAAATACCGAGAGGAGTCCACACGAACTATTATTTAGTTTCTCACCGAGAGATATACTCCAGAATAAAGTTTTGTTGACGTTACACGAAAACCATTCAACAAGTGAAGAAGACATGTAGAAACTACGTATAGAAGCAGCTGAAAAAGTAAACCAGCAAAGACAACAAGCTAAGCAGCGATACGACGAACATCATGTAAAACCTACAGAATTTAAAATTGATGACTTGGTGCTAGTCGAGAATGAACCCTCTAGCACTGGTATGTCGAGAAAGTTGGAACCTCGTTTCAAAGGTCCCTTCATAATTAAGCAAGTCCTTGGTAAAGACCGTTATCTAGTTGAAGACTTGCCAAATGCCGAATGAACATCACGTCACTATACTTCAGTCTAGTGGTGGTCTAAGTTATGGTGTCAACTCCCCCCGAATTTCGAAAACGACGACAATGATTCTGACGATGAAAACAACGAGTACAGCGAGGTCGCTATACATTGCCAGGATAGCCGACTGTAAGGTAACTTTAGCAGCATAAGCATTTGTTGGACTGAGTGGCAGCATCGTACATTCAACATTCATTAAACAACATTCATCTTACTCGAAGAGAGTCGGAGTTTAGCCGTCGCCGTGTTAACATCGTTTCAATCGATTAATATACCTTTTTGCAATACTTCTATGCACAAACCTTTCTATTACTTATAATAATTTTAAATAAACCTAAATTAAACGTTTGTCATTACTAAACGAAACTCGGTACCTTTCAGATGTATAATACAGTTGTGGTGTTTAGTACAAAATGCATAAGTTATAAATAAGTAGGTAATTTTTAGCAACTAACACTTATGTGGAAAACACCAGCAAAAATTCACTAAAAAAAAAAACTTAGAGCGAGATACGGTAGCGTTAATTTGCAGCTTCATTTCAGTAGAATCGCTTATACAGAAATAAGCTCATTAGCAATATTTTTAATTTTTTTTTAATCTGATTACATTTCACTATATCAGCTTATATGCACGTAAGGTAATTGTATGAAAGAATTTAATTTTAT
>NW_023469479.1:0-5388 GCF_013731165.1 Rhagoletis pomonella | reverse complement strand
GACGTAGAATGTTCCACAAAGAGAAACGTCAAGTTGGATGAACACTGCGAACAGCGAGAGAAAGAGAATGAGCGATAAACTTCAGAATGTTCTAGAGTTGCCAGCGCAGGTATATAAGGGCGCCGCCACCGCGAGGTGAGTTAGTTACAAGTCAGCAAGCTACAAGTAAAGTGAGCAGAGAATTGAGTTGCGAATAAGCAAGCTATAAGTTTAATTGTGTTAACAAGTAGTAAAGCGTTGTTATTGCTTTGACAAGTATTGTAAAGTGTTTTTACTGTATTAGCAAGTATTGTAAATTGTTTGTTGAACAATAAAGTGAATTGTACTACAATTCGGTCATCGATTGCATTTATTTAACAATCCAGCGATACGAACCGAGAGATTTGGGAAATCCGGACGAGGTTTCAAGGATAATCGTAACAATTGGTGTCAGAAGTGGGATTGTTAAATAAATCCCGAAGGATAAACTACTGAAAATGGCGAAAATTCAGGACTTAAAGATTGAGGAGCTGAAACAGGAGTTGGAAAAGCGTAATTTGGCCACCTCCGGAAGAAAAGTGGAATTGTTATCCCGTTTGCGAGAGGCTATGGAAGCTGAAGGCATCGACGTGCACAAATACGACTTCCAAGGTAAACCCGACGATACATCCGCAATGGACGAACAGAAGGATGAGGCTGCATGTTCGTCGAAGGATGTGCAACAGACATCCGGGAAGGTTGAAGAACAGCAAAAGGCTCCTTCGTAATCAACAGTTATGGACGTGAACACGTTATTGGCTGCCATGTCACAGATGATGCAAGTACAGGATACACGCATGTCAGAGATGTCATCACAGCTGTCATCACAGATTTCATCCCAGCTGCAAGTGCAGGAAACACGCATGTCCTCGCAGCTGGAAGCACAGAAAACGTACATGTCATCGCAGCTAGATGAAAAGATTACTCAGCTACAAGAGAATTTATTTAAAGATAACGCGGAACTCAGAGAGAGACAGGATAAAATCGAGTAACGACAAGATAAAATCGAAGAGCTAATTCAGGAGAAAGTCGAGGCTAAGGTAAAAGAGTTGGAAGGTCGCCTCCGAGATATGCAGTTGAATCGCCCACCTTCTTCGACCAGCGCGCCCAAGGTAAAGACTCCATCCTTTGACGGCACGATTCCTTTCCAAGTCTTTAAGCTCCAGTTTGAGAAGACAGCTACAGCAAATCACTGGAGCATGGAGGATAAATCCGCTGCACTGTTCGTTGCATTAAAAGGACCTGCAGCGGAAATCTTGCAGACTATTCCTGATTGTGAGAGGAACAGTTACGATGCGTTAATGGGTGCAGTGGAAAGGCGTTATGGTAGCGAGCACAGGAGACAGATTTACCAGATGGGGCTGGAAAATCGCTGCCAGAAATCCAACGAGACTCTACAGGAATTCGCCTCCGAGGTTGAAAGGTTGGCTCATTTGGCAATTGGAGATGCATCTGGTGAGCACCTCGAAAGAGTAAAAATCCAGAGGTTCATCAACGGAATGCGGGACGTGTATACCAAGCGCGAGACGTATGCAAATCCAAAGCCAACATTTGCTGAAACGGTCTCGTATGCTCAGACACGTGAAACGGCAGCGCTCCTAAGTAGACCAGCCTACAAAGCCCATCGAGTAGAAGTGGAAACACCTGACGTGATGAACGAGATCCTGAAAACACTCAAGTCGATGGCAGGGAAGAATACTCCTGGTGCAACCGAGAGGAAGGATAGTGCTAGAAAATGTTTTAGTTGCGGAAAACCAGGCCACTTCGCACGCGAATGTAAGACGGGTTCCAACAGGTCAAACAGTTCAGCAGTACGTAAACGCAGGACTGAGGATGACGAGCCCAACTGCGACCAGTCGTTAAACTAAAACGAGCCAGCAGCAAGGGGCGCACGCTGGCTCCCGCAATTGAATGCCCCATAATCTCCGTCTCGAGAATTGGCAGAAAAGCGAGCAACGTTACTGTTGGTGGATATGTGGACGGACATGAGCGAGTACTAACTGTGGATACGGGCGCGTCACATTCCATCATTCGATCTGATTTGGTCACTAAAGAGGTAAGGCCATTACCTGGAGCAAGGTTGAGGACAGCAACTGGTGAGGATACCCAAGTTGTAGGAGAGGTAAAATGCAAAGTCGCAATAGGGAATGTGACGGTGTTACACAAGTTCATAGTCGCGGCGATTATGGATGAAGTCATCATTGGATTAGACTTTTTATTTGGTCAAGGTATGAAGATCGACATGAAGAACAGGATCATGACGTACGACAACATGGAAGTGCCCCTTAGGTTTGGGTATGATGGTCCGTACAGCAGCAAGCGAGTGATCCTAGAGGAAAGCGAGCAGATTCCACCGAAGTCAGAAGCAGTTGTGTGCGCAAAGATTGATGGAGATTGTGGGACAAACAAATTGTGGGTTGTTGAAGCGACACAAAATTCTACACCGGACGTACTTATTGGTAAAACCCTGGCTAAGACGCAAAAGGATGGACGCATCCCAGTTCGAGTGCTCAATGAGTTCAAATCACCAGTCAAACTCCGAAGAGGAACTGTACTGGGGCAATGTCGAGAGGTAGAGGCAATCTTCAACTGCGAAAAGTTACCTGAAAGCGATTCCATTGGCGAGAATGACCTTGCGGAAGACATTAATACATGGACGGAAGGGTTGGAAGAAAAATACCAGCACAAGGCTAAGGAACTTCTCGGAAGATACTGCAACATATTCGACAAGGATGGCGACAAACCAGGCAGGACTAACGTTGTGAAACATCGCATTGATACTGGCGATGCAAGGCCAATCCGTTAAGCTCCTCGGCGTGTTCCACTTGCCAAACGTGAAACTGTTAGCCAAATAATAAAAGAAATGAGTGAGAGTGGTGTGATTGAACCATCAGCGAGTCCATGGAGTTCGCCGGTAGTACTTGTGAAGAAGAAGGATGGTCAAATGCGGTTCTGCGTAGACTACCGGAAACTAAACGATGTGACGAAAAAGGACAGCTATCCTCTTCCCAGGATCGATGACACTCTGGACTCGTTGACTGGAACAAAGTGGTTCTCAACACTCGACCTTAAGAGCGGTTATTGGCAGGTGGTGGTAAGTGACGAGGATAAGGAGAAGACAGCTTTCCGCGTTGGAGACGGTCTGTGGCAATTCACGGTGATGCCCTTTGGATTATGCAACGCTCCTGCCACTTTTGAACGACTTATGGACCATGTGCTCAAAGGACTGCATTGGAAAACATGTTTGGTGTATCTAGACGACATTGTCGTATTGGGTAAAAGCTTTGAGGAACACCTGAACAATTTGGAAGAAGTTTTCCAGAGGATAGCTGGCGCTGGTCTGAAGCTAAGTCCTAAAAAATGCTCACTGTTCAGGAAGGAGGTGAACTACTTAGGGCACAAGGTGACAACGGAGGGCATCTGTACTGCGAAGGAAAAGATAGAAGCAGTAAAGGATTGGCCAAGACCTTGGAACCTGCACGAACTACGAAGTTTTCTTGGGCTATGCACCTACTACCGCCGATTTGTTCCGAATTTCGCCAGCGTTGCTAATAGCCTCCACGAGCTCACTAGGAAAAATAGAGCCTTCGAGTGGAACAAGGAGCAGGAGGAGGCTTTCCAGACTCTGAAGGAACGACTATGTACTGCACCTATGCTAGCGTATCCCGTTCCAGGTGCAACGTTTATTTTGGATACGGATGCTAGTGGTTATGCCATAGGAGGCGTACTGTCGCAGGTAATTGATGGGCAGGAGAAGGTAGTTGCCTACTATAGCCGGTCGATTGGAAAACCAGAGAGGAACTACTGCGTAACTCGGAGAGAACTACTAGCGTTGGTGGACTGCGTCAAACATTTCCCCAAGTACCTCTATGGGCAACGTTTCCGAGTTCGAACGGACCATGCAGCGCTGAAGTGGCTACTACAGTTTAAGAATCCAGAAGGACAGCTAGCTCGGTGGATTGAGAGACTGAAAAGTTATGACTTCGCTATTGAGCACCGCAAGGGAAGTGTCCACGGTAATGCTGATGCCATGTCCCGTCGACCATGTAGCCTGGAATGTAAACACTGCTCAAAAGCTGAGGGAAAAGAGGACATTATAGACGTCCGTCTAACGACAATAACACCAGCGGAAGAGTGGAAGGAAGAACAGCTACGAAAGTGTCAGCAGGAAGATCCAGACCTGGAGCTTTTGATGCATGGACTGGAGGTGTACAGGAGGCCAACTAAGGAGCAAATGGCAGCGGAAAGCCCCATCGCAAAGGCGTACTGGGCACAATGGAACAGCTTAAAATTAATATCTGGCTGTTTGCATAGGGTATGGGAAAGCGAAGATGGCCAGTGCTCCCGCAACCTGATAGTAGTTCCAAGGGTAAGAATTCCGGATGTACTCAAGGAACTCCACAATGGTCCTAGTGGAGGGCACCTGGGAATCACGAAGACCCTGGAGAAGGTTAAGCAGAGGTTCTATTGGGTTGGTTGTCGGCAATCGGTCACAGAGTGGATTGCTAACTGCGCGGAGTGTATTGCAGCTAAGGGGCCGAAATCCAGAAGTCATGGCCAGATGAAGCAATATAACTCAGGTGCACCTTTCGAGCGGATTGTCATGGATGTAGCCGGTCCATTTCCTATGAGCGCACAGGGAAACAAATACGTCCTTGTGGTTATGGACTACTTTAGCAAATGGCCGGAGGTATACCCAATTCCAAACCAGGAAGCTAAAACAGTAGCGGAGGTATTCACCTACAATTGGGTTGCGAGATACGGTGTACCTATAGAGCTGCACTCTGACCAGGGAATAAATTTTGAGTCGGCAGTGTTCCAAGAGATGTGCCAGATACTGGGTATCCGGAAAACTCGAACGACGGCTCTTCATCCCCAATCAGACGGCATAGTGGAACGGTTCAACCGAACCCTGGAAGAGCATTTGCGGAAGGTCGTGGACAAGAATCAAAAAGATTGGGATGTCCGGATACCCTTGTTCCTGATGGGATACCGGTCAGCAGTGCATGAAACAACGGGTAAAACTCCGGCAAAGGTAATATTAGGCAGTGAGCTCAGTTTGCCTAGTGATCTGAAGTTTGGGGTGACTGGTGATGCTAGAAGGATTGGAAAAGAGACGTCAAACATCCTGGAAGAGGAGCTGAGAGAGATACATGCTCTTGTGAGACAGCGCACACAAATTATGAGTGACAAGATGAAAGCCAGGTATGATAAGGCGATGAATTCCGAGGGTTTCCAGGAAGGAGATTTGGTGTTGCTGTACAATGCACAACGAAAGAAAGGTTTGTCTCCAAAACTACAATGCAACTGGGAAGGTCCGTATAAGGTCGTAAAACGGCTAAATGACGTAGTGTATCGGATCCAGACCGT
>NW_023469478.1:0-5389 GCF_013731165.1 Rhagoletis pomonella | reverse complement strand
TGTAACCCCAAATCATTTTATGACTTCGTAAACTCCAAGCGAAATGTTCGTGGGTTTCCTTCCGCCATGAAGTATCAAAATACCGTCTTTAGTGATAATCAAGCAATTTCTAACATGTTCGCTCAGTTTTTTAAATCCAATTATTCCATTAACTCACATGCTAACATTGACTATCCTTTTAAACTATGTCCAATGAACTCAATAAATATCCCAGTAATATCTCCCGATGATGTAGTAGTTAATCTGAAATCCTTAAAGCAGTCCTTAAGTTATGGTCCTGACCAGATCCCTACTTGTATTCTTATAAATTGTTCTGATTATCTCTATGAGCCATTAATAGCGTTATTTAATTTATCTCTTAAAGAGGGCGTTTTTCCAACTATATGGAAGGAATCGTTCATAACCCCGTTACATAAAAGCGGTAGCAGATCTTCAGTGGAGAACTACCGGGGAATAGCTAAGCTTTCTGCAATTCCTAAATTATTTGAAGCAATTATAACAAATCAGTTGACGCATTCTATCTCTTCTAGCATTTCATATAGTCTACATGGATTTTGCAAGGGCAAACCAACTTGAATTAACATCCTATATCTCAAACGCATTTAGTGAAAGCAAATCTCCCTGCCAGCCACGGCTCACCACTTTCCCCAGAAAATCAAACGATTTACAAACACATTCACAACTTTTTAGTCATCTCACTCACACACTTACAAATTTTTTGTTCGAACTGTCAAAAAAATGTCCCTTTGTTAGAGCTACATACCCGATAAGAATTCGTACTCCAATAAGAATTCTATGCGTTAGAGCGAGCAAGTTAGAAACATCGGAGTTTTGATGACAGTATACATAAGGTTCATTCCTTATCTTTTTGGACTAAAATCTGAAAAGTGTCAAAATGCCAGAGCGTAAGCAAAATGCGCTCACTAAAAGAGAGTAACAGGAAAAGTAAAGGAACGCAAAAAACCAAATTTTTAGTCCAAAGAATGGCAACAACAAAACTAACGTCAAATAAGAACAGAAATGTATGTACAAAACACATTCACACAAGCACCAGCACAATAAACACTTGCTATATCAATTATCTTTTGCCTCCTTCCAATTTCAATTCATTTGTTTTACTTTTTAGATTATTCTCACTTTTTGCGTATTCTTTAATTTCCGTTAATTTAAATTCAGTTGAGTTTGACACTTTTCAGGATTTTGCCAGAAAAAATTCTTCTGACTAAATCTGACTACTTCGAACTGATGAGAGTCGCTCTCACTGACTGTTGCTCTCTCATTTTTGCTGTCATTTCCGAGTTAAGGAACGCTTTTTGGACTAAATCTGACTACTTCGGACTTTTTCTGACTATTTCTGGGAGATAAGGAACGCGCATATACTGTGAAGAAATGTCACTTTGCGGAAATTTTGAAGGTAAGGATACGTATTTAACAATTTTATTTAATTATAATGTAATTTCTTAATTAGACTGCAAAACACCAGCGACTTTAGTCACATTCTTAAGGTATGTATTGAGACTTTTTATATGTTTATAAAATTGAATTGATATTTTTGTTTGTTTACAGTTTTGGGATTCACCATCAGCACCTTCAACGCTTGCATCTTCATCGCCAGGAGCACCATTAAAACCTTCTGCCCTCAGCTTCTTCATCGCCTGGAGCACCACCAGTACCTTCTATCCTCAGCTCCTTCATCGCCAGGAGCACCATTGGTACCTTCCGCCCTCAGCACCTTCAACGCCAGGAGCACCTTCAAAGTGTAGGTCCAACTTGTCAAATTTTGCAAAGTTGCAAGAAAACTTAATTTTTCTGAAACACCCTAAATGATTTGCAACTCTTAATATATATCAAAATAAAGGTAAACCGTTTACCTTTCTTTTGATTATAACACCGTTAAAATCGCTTTGCGTTTTCATAAAAACTTTGCATCTTTTGTAAACAGCTATATATAAGCAGTGAAAAAGGGGTAAAATTTTGCAATGTTGTAACGAAATTGAATTTTTGTGCACCATTACAAATGATTTGCATCTGTTAATATATATTAAAAGAAGGGTAAATCAATTACTTTTCTTTTGATTATAATATTGTTAAAATCGGTTAGCTATTTTATAGAAATTTTGCAACTTTTGAAAACATTATATGATGAGTATAATACGCAAAAAAAACTGCACTCTTGCTGTGGACGCTGCTGATATTGAAAACATCCCTCCGGCTGCTTCTGTTATCTCTACTGTTGCTGGTACCATTGCCGTTGACGCCGCTCTTGAAGTTGTGAGTGAAACCGCCGCTGACGCTGCTGCTGCCGTTGATAACATTCTCTCTACTGCTACTTCTACTAGCAATGCTGCTCTGCCCACAACTAATATGCTCTATTCAGATGTCGTTGGTAAAATTACTGCTGCTAATACTAACGCTGAGACTGTGACTGTTATGGCACCTGCACTCAACCGTTCTCAGCCTACATCTTCTATCGCATCGAAGGCTCAGTTGCCTGCAGTTGGTGTTAGCGCAAAAAATATGAATACTGTACAACAAAATAAATTACCCAAGCGTCGTATTCTAGTTGTTGGAAATAATAATAATAATGATAATGGCGAACTTGATGTTGTTATCAAAAAGAAGTGGGTGCATGTATCGGCTTTTAAGCCAACTGTGACTGCTGATAGTATCATTGCTTATGTATCAAAAAATTCTGGCGTCGATAGCAAACATCTTGCGTGTTTCAAACTTATAAAGAAAGGTTCATCTCTCGATAACATTCGCAGTGTAAATTTTAAATTTGGAGTTTTGCCGTCATCTTATGAGAAGATTATGAATCCTAATGTTTGGCCTTCGGGAATTAGTATTCGCCCATTTCAAATTTTTCAAAGGGAAGGAACCACTGAACCGACCAAATAGCTCTGCAGATATAAATTGCAAATCTCGTAATCTTAAAATCTATTTCCAAAATATGTCTGGAATGCGTACTAAAACGAAGGAAGTGTATTTAGCGACCTCGCGAGCTGAATATGATATTTATGTATTTGTCGAAACCTGGCTTAACTCAGACTTCTTTGATGAAGAGTATTTTAATCCAAATTTATTTCAAATTTATCGAAAGGATAGAGACGCTATAAAAGCTGGTCACCGTAAGGGCGGTGGTGTTTTAATTGCCGTTAAAGCTGTTTACGTTCTTCAAATATTCAACTATTGGATGGCGACTCTCTTATTGATCAACTGTGTGTGTGTATTTTTGGCCTTGCTCGTAAATTACTGGTATGTGTGTCTTATGTACCACCAATTAGTACGGATGATCTGTATAGTTGTCATGTTAATAATATAATGCATCTTGTTGAGCATAATGAGAATTGTAATTTCTGCTTCTTAGGTGATTTTAATCTCACTGATTTGAAATGGTCATATTTGCAAAACAATGATATTTTAACTCCAACAAATATTAATAGAGCTCATGAGATTTATTTTATAGATAGTCTCCTTAGCTTTAATCTCATTCAAATCAATACATTTTTTAATAAATTGAATAAAATTTTAGATCTTATTTTTGTTGATGAAAACTTAATATTTAGTTTGAATGAATGTGGTTTTCCGATTCGCGCCACTGATAAACATCATGTGCCTCTCATCGTATCACTAGAATTCTATGATATTTTTTCCATTGAAGATAAAAATTGCGACTCTTTCGACTTTCGTGGTGCCGATTATAATGAATTAAATGCTGCTATTTCGGATGTAAATTGGAAGACTATTCTGAATTCGCAAGATGTCTCTTTGTGCTTTGAATCTTTTCTACATAAATTGACTGAATTATTCACTAATAAACTTTCACTACTACCGCCTCGACTTCATAAACTCCCGTGGTATACTAAAAATCTTAAAGCTTTAAAAAACAAAAGAAATAAATACTACAAGCTGTATAAGGAACGCAACATCATTAGCTTTAAAGATAAATATTACTATTATATGAAGCAATTTAACGTCTTAGACAAATTTCTATATAATAAATATATAAACAGATTTGAATCTGAGCTGAAAGTAAACCCCAAGGCCTTTTGGAACTATATTCGCTCTAAAAGAGGTGGGTCCAATATTCCAACCTGTATGCACTTTAATGGGAAGAGCTCACAGTCGCTTACCGATTCTGTCAATTTTTTTGCAGAGTTTTTTAAATCGAATTTCGTTACAGATGACGAGTTTGTTAATACTTCAGTAAATTTCCCTCCTCATTCTTCCTTAGATTTTGGGTCTCTAACCTTAACAGAGTTAGATATTTCGATTGGTATTTCCTGTCTTAAATCTTCCATGAAAAGTGACAATGATGGTCTTTCTTCATATTTTTTAAAGCAATGCGTCTCATCCATCTGTGTCCCATTATGCATAATTTTTAATCTTTCTCTTTCATTAGGCATTTTTATTGATCGTTGGAAGATTGCATCCATTACCCCAGTTTTTAAGTCTGCAAGTAGGAATGATGTCTCAAATTATAGGCCTATTTCCAAGTTAACAGCTTGCTCCAAACTTTTTGAAATAGTCGTCAAAGATAAGCTTTCTTTCGCTACTAAGAGCATATTAGAATCTCGTCAGCATGGTTTTGTTCGCGGTCGCTCAACGGTTACTAATTTAGTGACTTTTTCGGAATATTGTGTCTCATCCTTCAAATGTGGGTCTCAGGTGGACACTATTTATACAGACTTTTCCAAAGCCTTTGACAAAGTTTCCCATTCTATTTTGTTACGTAAGTTGGAGAGTCTTGGTTTTCACTCGGTATTTTTGTCCTGGTTGAAATCTTATCTTTCGAACAGATTGCTGTTTGTTGAAATTGAAGGTTACAGATCTAACAGCTTTATTGCAACTTCCGGTGTACCACAGGGTAGTGTCCTTGGTCCTCTGTTATTTGTTTTATTTATAAACGATATTGGGAGCTGTTTTAAATATTCCGAGTTCCTCCTCTACGCAGATGACCTTAAACTCTTTAAAAAAATTACTTGTGTCCCTGATACACTTTATCTACAACATGATCTGGATAATGTTATTATTTGGAGTCGGGTAAATAAATTATCACTGAACATCAATAAATGCTACCATATGACCTTTTCTAGGTCTTCAAACATCATCAGCTCGACTTATAGTATTTTGAACCATAAACTGACCTCAGTCAATGATTTTATAGATCTGGGTGTTGTGTTTGACTCGGGTTTCACTTTTACAAATCATGTTAATTACGTTATCCCGAAGGCTTATAGCAACTTAGCATTTCTGCGTAGATATGCTAAGGATTTCAAAGATCTTTTCAATGCGCTGGTACGTTCTAAATTAGAGTATGCATCTATAATATGGAATCCAATATATCGTCGCTCCCAACGAAGAGTAGCACATCTCAAATTACCGTGGA
>NW_023469477.1:0-5389 GCF_013731165.1 Rhagoletis pomonella | reverse complement strand
TATGGTATGTACATTATAAGGTGCATCACACTCCATCCAAAAAAAAACAGGAATTGTTTTTCCATCGGAATTATAAATTGAATGTTATTTTGATACTTCCGTCGACCAATTTCAGAAAAATGTTAGGATTTACGTGAGCTGGAATGATTCGAAAATACCTCTAAAATTCGATTTTTTTTATAAATAAAATTAGTTTTAAAAGATATTTTTTCAAAAGATTCAGATGATAAAAGAGCTTAAGCTAGAAAAAAATATTGAATTCAGTTAATATTTTATTTATCATATCCCAGTATTTTATTGGCAAGTGCCGCATGCTTCCCTGCCATTTTGATCCAATGATAAATGTTAGTCTATTTGAAAAAAAAAACGATATTTTTGCTTAAATTTATCAGTTTATCCGCATTCTTTCATGAACGCACATTGGTTGATAATTGCACAAAATCGTTTATTATTTATCTTATCTGGCTAGTTACATTTCATTCCTACCTCGTCCATTGTGAAAATTTGCTTTTTATGTGTTCGCAGCAAACTCGACCACCTGACAGTCCGTCAAGGTTGAACTTTGCTGAAATTTATACGTTTATCCACCAAAATTGTTTGATAAACTTTGGTTAAATAGATTTCCATACACAGTTTGACAGTTCATTTATCAAAATGATAAATTTATCATTTTATCAAGTTTATCAAGAGTTTATCACTTTTGATGAAGACCCCTTATAAGTAATTAAAAAAAAATATATCAACTCCAGCGACACCTAGCGGATTAATTCATCTTTAATATAACATTGTCAGCGGGCTCTCAGCTTAGCTTAAACTTTCAAGTCTCTAACTCGTCGGGAAGTAAGCTAAAATGTATTCCGAAATTTTATTACACATAGGTGAAACTTAACAAAAGCTTGTAATTATTGGTATAATACCTTTGGAAAACCCGCAACTTTTTTTTTGGTGACGCACCCTAATGTACATATGTAAGTACTCAAATATGCACTTATATCGATCTGTCTCAGGTTGTTGCTGTACATTGAACTGTCATTTATTAAATAATCTTTTGAAAAGGAACGAGTTACCGCTGCAACATGGTTATCACACAGTAGAGGTCGTAGGTATGACAGGTACTTACCTTACCTCGGTGCACGGGTGGTGGCGTACTTTAAATCGAACCAAAGACTGCCACCTCCAAATCTAGGCTGTTATACGACAACATGGTATTTGAACAGCGTCTTCTCGACACCTGTGCACCAGGAATAACATACGCCTTAACGCAACAAACTACAACAACAGAGTGAAGAGTTCTAAGCACAGGCCCAGCTTTTTTGAGAGCCTGAGGCAGCGTTGTTCATCGAACACGGCGGCGACGGTAACGAGCCATCTACCTGCAAGGCAGTGACATTTTGCGAGTCAAGCGCTAGTGGGCAGTCACCACCACCAGCAACAATCAAGATAAATGTACAACTATGAGTTGACAACCTACATACTGCTGAGCAAGATCAGTTGCTCGATCGATCCGGCAGCTCTTATGTCAGGCACTTAGAGAGAGAATTTAAGCAGCAATCACCGATCTGAATTTCGCACTTTTCCCACACCAACTGAATCCATGCTGACCAACATCTATTCACTAAGATAGTTACAGTTGTAGCTGCTCGCTTTATTTTGTCCCGAGGCTTGTCGGAAGTCCAACACAATTTTCCAACTGAAGTGGCCGGGTCGATCCCAGGTATCGCCGACATAACGATGCTCAAGTAGTGCGAAAATTGTTCAACCAGCAGGGGCTTAGTGGTGCTCTGAAGATCAGTTACTTCACGTCCACTTTGAGTAAACTTTGGTAAAGCGCGACGACAGAGGGTAAATTTCAATTTCATTCGGTGACTGCACCTTTTCTTGGATTAGGCTAAGTGTCGAGTGATCGGAAGGCTGCACAGATTGTTAAAAGCCACGGCGTCTTTTATTCTCACAAACGGCAAAGTCGCCATAAGGAAGAGAAGCGCCTCCACGGCCATTAGTTCCGACGGAATATGCATCTAAATGAGAGGGAGTGGACTACTACCCCGAGGTCCTCTTAATTTCGATTACTACACTCGTCATTCCTGTTTTGTGGGAATCGGGGACAGCGGGCTCACTCGAGGCGGGGAAACCAGCCAACAAAGAGGAGTCTTATCGACCTCTAGCTCTCTTATATCCAGTAGTGAAGACTCTTCGAGCCTTGGCTTTCCTGTACTACATGTTCTACCTGACCCCAGCGAATAATCCGCATCACTTAACGCCATAAAACACACACATAAGTTGTCGAAAATTAAAACGGGCGATCAAGTGGTGTCTACTCTCCGTATTTGTTTAAATTTTAAATAGCGAAATCCTCCCAGCCATCAGATGGAATAAACACAAAGAAACGATGTCATCTAATGTCGCCAGGGAACCAATTACATAGCGAAGCGCAGATGTACACAGAAAGCGAACGTAACATAATGTCGAGTATTTAAGTACCTCCTGGTCAGCTCCTAGGCACGTCGTCTAGGTTCTAGCTATTTTACTACTACTAGGTAGGACCTATCTAGACTCGACACCGACAAACCCAAAACATGCCTGGCTTGCGAAGACACTGACAGTCCACATGACACCAAACGCGACGTCGCATGCCCCTATAAACGGCACATTTCTTGGATCCGCACTGAATAATGTGCCGGTTACCTATTTGTAAAAAACCGGGTTCTAGTACCAGTTACCAATTTTCAGAAGAGCTGAGTGGTAACTTTCGTTATTTTATTATTGTTATTTCAAAAATGAAATCGGTTCTTTGTACCAGTTAGAGTTCTAAAAAATTTCAGTATTGATACGTATGTTAAAAGAATAGTATATTAAAATGAAAATATAATAATCGTGAAAACAATCGTCTTATTTATGCATTAAAAAATAGGCGGGTACAAATAAAATTATTTAATTTTTGAAATAACAATAGTAAAAAATGGAAGAGATCACTCTGGTTAATCAGAATTAGTAACTGGTAACCGGTTTTTTTTTAGAAATTTGGTAACCGATACAAATAAATAAATTTAATTTTTTAAATCGCCGAGAAATAATACTTCAAATATTAAAGTTTCAATAAATTTTATTTAATTATATATTTTTCTGAATAGCATGCTTTTTTTTGCCAGGCGCACCTAAAAATAGAGCCATATTGATTGCGCTAGTTAGTTAGTAGTAGCTTGAAGACAACGAATGAGAGATTAGCGGACCTCTAGGCCAGCGTTGCCATTTTGGTGCTTTTGGAGCTAGATTTAGCACTTTATTTTTCTATTTAACTCTGAAAATTGGGTTTTAGCTCCTAAATAGTTCTTTTTTAGCTGTTTTCAAATTTATCTAGCACTCGTTTAGCTTCAGAAAGTTTTAGTTGTATTTGGTATATATAAGCCAAAACTTAAGCGTTGATAAAATGGAAAATTTCGAAATGCTCCATAAACTCTTGGATCTAGGTTAAATAATTCAAAATTGAATTAGAAGAAAATCCTCTTTCTGATAGCGCGGATTTTGTTTTACCGTACTAATTTTACTTTTAAGGAGAGCTGGAAGTAAAACTTTCCAGAAAAATTTAGCGAAAAAATTATTCAGTTCAAATATCTGAGATTAGAGACTTTAACAGTTTGTAAAGTATTTTTAGTTTACTGTTATATTTAAGTGCCACACCAACGAATTCGAAATATATGCACTTTATTTTGGTTTTAAAAGATTTTTTCAGCACTTAAACTTATAAAATTCGTTGTTTTTATTAAAATTGCCGAAAATGTATGTCAATAAATGCTCAATCTTAACAAAAATTTGTAGCTCTTCATTTTAGTTACTATTAATATTATTTGGCTCTTTTTAGCTCTTTTTTCGACCGTTTTAGCTCCAAACGAAATTTTTCTCTGGCAACACTGCTCTAGGCACGGCTAAGTAAGTAGCCCCCCCTCAATAGTTTGCACAAAACTTTGAAGAAATCTTAATAATAGAAATTTAAATCTAATAAACATCGCACATCCTCCTTGTCGGCAAGCAACGTTACTTAAGATTTAAACAAACTCAAGCTAAAAAAAAAAATCATAGCATAATTTGCCACTTGTGACCTCCATATGCCGCTAAAAAGCTCACGCAATCACCACTGCAGATTCAATATCCAATGGACTGAATGAACACAATGCGAATATAAAGCCTTAAGTCGCTGCTATTCAGATACAGATACATATTAAGTGAAAATTAACTAACTAATTGAACTCAATGTCGAAAGTAAGTGATACAAGTAACAACAGGCAATAACAATAACAATAACAGAAATGTGCAAAAAAAAAAAATGGAGAAAAATTACGCAATTTAGTGCAATTCTTTCACATTGGCTGCAATTTGTTGATGCTTTTTGTTGCTAATTTTACACGTTAGATATACAAGTATGTACACGGGTATATACAGGTGTGCATAAGTACATATTTCTGTGCATATATTTGCCCCAAAACCCAAAGCCATTGTTTTTCTCGTAAACATTTTAGAAAAATCACATTGAACTGTCGGAGTTAGCGTTTTGCAAATTTGTGAGTTGCAAGTGTTGCATGGGGGGAAAAAAAAAACAAAATACTGATAATAATACAAAATTTTTTGCTTTTATTATATTCGCTGCTTGGCCTTATAGTGGACAAAGTGTTTATTGGAGCATATAATATATATATACATACATACATATGCACACACATAAATATGTATGTATGTATGTATTTGCAAGAGTCAGCGGAAAATATAGTGAAAAGTGGAGAGCAGCACAGAGCTAAAAATCTCATTTTATTTTATATATGGAAATGCAGTTGTTTGTGGGTTCTCAGTACATGCTAATATGTGTTTATTAAAGAGTATAGATATATATATAAATATGTATACATATATGTACATTTATTCATATTTATTTTATGCCATTAACTGGTTTTATTGTCGCCAGCCCTTATAGTTTATTTAGCTTCGTTACCCTTAATTGATGAAGAATGGCGGATTTGAAAATCTAACAAATGTGCACAGAGGTATACATATATTTCTTTTCACTGCCCTGTAAGAAATCCTACTAAAGTGTTTTTGAGTGAGTGAGTGAGTGAGTATGTTTGTTGCACTTTCACGCTAAAATGGCTGAACGGATTTCAATAAAATGTGGCACAGCTTATAACCTAGTTTAACATATAGCATATTTTTTTAAAGAGAGTTGACACCTTTAGCAAAGGTTAAAATCAATAAATAAATAAAATAAAATTTTACAACAACGTGGGTGTCAAACGAAACGAGTTCCAAAACCATTTATTTCGATAATACTTTTTAAGGTTGTTGCCAGCTTACAAAAAAAAAATAGACACAATTTACAAATATGCTAAATAAAATATCACAA
>NW_023469476.1:0-5389 GCF_013731165.1 Rhagoletis pomonella | reverse complement strand
TCGCCACCCAACCATAAGAACCATAAAAAATGAATATCAATAACAAATACAGATATCAATAATATTATACATCAATAATAGCAGATATTGGTAACAATAAATTTGCGATCGAAACAACATATTACTTATTTCAGGTACAATGACCCGTTTCTCTACGTTGAGAAAGAAATCTGAACGCCACGGTCATCATTACCCGATAGCGTGCCGACTATGCGAGGGTAAGAACCCAATTCGTCTATGTCCAGTATATCGGGCAAAGACCCCGGGAGAGCGTTTGCGAGAGGCCCTGTTAGGGCGGTTCTGCGGCAATTCCTTGTCAATGACGCATCGTGTACAAAGGTGCACCAGCCGCGATCGATGCCGTCGATGCCATGACAAGCACCATACGACGCTGCACATCGACGAAGAGCGCGTTGACCGGAGACCTTTGAGCCAGCAGGTTGCCAGCGAAGAGGAACGAGACAACGTACTCTCGATATACGCGTCAGACTCCGGAACTGATTCGCGAACCCGCCGCCTTGAAATCGAAGACGGCGAAATAATTGAGCGGAAGTGAATTTCCCAATATCGACAAGGGGATCGGAAACCCGGACTTTCCGACTCCCATTAGCACGTAAAAGGCGACAACGTCAACAGGCACCGCAGCGTAGCGGAGCGGAGACTCGGCCTCTCCGCCGGCGGTCCATACGCAAAAGGGCTACCGGTCAAGAAGGGCAACGCCAACGGGCACGGCAGCGCTGCGGAGCGGAGCCTCGGTCTCTCCGCCCGCGGTCCATACGTAAAAGGGTTTCCCGTCAAGAAAAAAACAGAAACTTGGACTTTCCGCCCGCGGGACACAAACAACGCGGCCTCAAGGCGTGATAAACGACGGGGTGGACTGGTGACTCGGCCTCGCCAGCTACCCGTCGCCTTTAGAACCGGCCAAGTAACGCTAACCGCTCAGGGCTTGAGACCTTTTACGGCAATTTCCCCTAAAAATAGAATCTAGAGGACGCTTACACCTCATACGCGCCTTAGTTGATGTGTGCGCGCCAGCGTCTATAATATCGGCTAGTCTGGTGCGAGAATTGGGCCTTGAGGAGATTGGTCTCGGGAACCACCGAAGCTGCATTATTCGGATAAGAGGTAAGCATGGGCAAGGCGCTCGGATAGTAGTGCACGCAACCGTGGTCGCAAACTATAGGCAGCTAAGCCCCACAGCTAGCGTTGACCGCTCGATAGCTACGGCATATGCCAATATTCGACTGGCAGATCCAAATTTTTTTTTATCCGTTCCGATCCGCTTGGTGCTGGGAGCAGACGTCTATCCGGATATTATTCTTCCGGGCACCCTGCCTACCTCCTTCGGTCCGCTCGTGGCACAAAGTAGCATCTTCGGCTGGCTACTGTCAGGGGCTTGCCGATCCTGAATCACTGTCATGAAATATATTTACCTTTTTACGTTTTCTATAATTTCTCGATAGCTATGAATTACAAACTGCAATATATATTTTTGAATTTTTAATAAATATACAATTGTGCACTGAAATGTCAAGCCATGTCCTCTTTATTTAATTTCTTATCTTCCACAGCCTGAGAAATCCGAAACGAGCATCAATGGTGATGACTACGTATCCAGCTCAATCAATATTTATTTTAAAATTCCATTAATTGTTCATATGTAGGAGGGGTGGCTGACTCGACTTACTGCTGTTGCTTAGAGCAAGGGGGCCGGAATGTTTAGGCCTCCATGCTAAACCAAACACTTAAAAAAGAGTGAACCACCCTAATATAAAATTGCATAAATGTGCATCGGATGCACACATACATAAATAACCTGATTAATGCTAAGCCGTTAGCATGTCCGTATATTAGTTTATCGCTTAACTATAAAACTTCGTTAAGTTTCCCCTCCAAACAGTTGGTTGCTTGGAGTTCAAACTTAACATCTCACAAAATTTGAAGGGTACTTCTGTCGAGAACTCGAGGATCAACGGACGTCTGCCAGCCACCACCCCTGCGTATTTTACCAAAGGTAATACTGTAAGCCACTACTCATACATATTTCAGCGAATTGTATAATAAACCAACTGTATTATATTTAATTAATCCGTGGTGTTTTGTTCTGATTATTTCCTTTCAAAATAAACCCTTGGTGCAACTGCGAGCAATGTTGCCCCAAGTGTTTTCAACTTACATACATATGTACAAATTGCCACTGAGCAAAACTACTTGAGAAAAAAGCATTAGTTTAATAGCAGAAGTGCAACAGCGTACACGTGATAGAAGTAAAACTTCTTAAAAAAAGCATATGTGTGCGCCCCATGCCCGGTAGAAATCTTAACAAAAATTTAACTACGAGGCAATAAGACGAATACAGTTGTTAATTGTATCCAAAGTTTGTACCAAGTTGATACATTTTTATCATTTCTTATAATTTTTTTAATTTTTAATTTTTTTGAAAACAATGTATGCGAAAAATTATATGTTTCAAAGGACACATCGATTTGAATACATAATTTAGATTTAGATAATATTTTTAGCAATTTATTTGAGAAAAATAAAACATTTAGATTATTGTTTGTATTTAGGTCGATTTTAAATTTGCTACCCCAAAATAATTGATATCAAATAAAACACCTCTTTGAGGTAAAATTTTCGAGTGACGAGAATTATACGCGTTTTTTTAACTGCCTTTGAAACGTACGGAAAATCTTTTTTTATTTATTCGGAACGTTACGAAATTCCGTCTACTGCTAGAAACACAAAATAAAATTGGAACTTTTGCAACGATTCGAATGAATTAAAAAAGATTTTCCGTACATTTCAAAGGCAGTTAAAAAATGCGTATAATTCTCGTCACGAAATTGATATGATAAATTTTGTGTTTCTAGTTCAGCTTTCGTCACTCGAAAATTTTACCTCAAAGAGGTGTTTTATTTGATATACATATACAGGCATGTTCTGTAAATCGAACGATTTGAAATCGATATGATTTGCTAAATATTGAGCGTTATTTCTGATGAAAAGATTGAATATTTTATATAAAAAATATAACAGAAATATCAGCGATGTTATATCATATCTACTGAAGGTGTGGAATCGAGTGGCCTACAGGTATTTTGTGATGAGATACCTACAAATTTTCTTCCTGAAGTAGAATACTACTGAACAGGAAAAAATATCTTATAGAATATTTTGGACATCAATATTTTAAATTAAAACCCCGTGTGGTACGGGAAAAACCAAATCTATCTATATTATAATAAAACTGTAGATTGTTTTTCTGTTTGAACTCACTAATCTCCGGAACTACTGAATGGATTTTCATGGGGCTTTAACTGGTATCTAGACAGTGACCTCGGACGTAACATAGGCTATATTTTATCAAAACTGGAAAGTGAACAAAAAAGATATACCAATTTTTGCAAACAAAATTTACTTTGCACCAAATTCTTTTGAATACAATTTTGATTTTCAACGACATCAACATATGCCAGTGTTTATTTTTCGTTGTTGATATTTTTTTCAACTGAAATAGTAATTAGTGTCCGTCGTACATATTGAAAACCGTCTTCAACATAGATACATACGAGGTTGAACGTTTCTCGCGGAGTTTTGTGTCTTACAATAGTGGTGTGTTTCTAAGAATCCGTAAGTCAAAAGATAATCGGTAGGTAGAAACTGATTTATTTAAATTTCTTTGTGTTTCGTGTATCACTATGGGATTTTGTACATACAAAATAATTAGATATTTTGAAAACACTCACATGAAAAGCATGTTCTGTGAATTAAGCGGATATAGTTCGAAGCATTCCCTTGAGTCAAGAATTGACATTTGGAATTAATTATGTATTTACATTTCTAGCGAATTTCTAATTTGCGGAATTAAAAGAAATTTATTTAAAAGGAAATAAAGCGTGTGGTCTCAGCATTGACTTATCGAGAAAACAGGCGAGCCAGAAAATAAAAAAATACTACTAATAATAATAATAATAATAGTAGTAAAAATATTATTATTAATAATCCTAATAACAATAATGGTAATAATAATAATAATGCACAGAAAATCGTACCAGCTAGTCAATGGAAAACGGTTGGAAAAAGCAGAAAGCCCAAGCCAGGGCCAGCGCCAGGTGAACCCTTGGTCAATAAGGGCGAGGCGACCAGCCGCAAAAAAAAGAAGAGGGTGAGAAAAAAGAAGAGTATCGCCATGCTAATCAGTAAGCCAGCTGAAGGCAAAACCTATGCAGATGAACGATACGTGGTAAGCTCCAACCTGAGAAGACGGAGACCGTAATTCGATCTGTTCGGGAAAACCCGCGAAGGCGGCGTGCTCATCGAAATGTAGCGTTGTGGCGACCACTCAGCATTTAAGGAAAATATGTGCACTGCCATTGGCCAGCTTGGAGACGCCCGTATTCTCACTAGACGTTTACGTCTAGAAGTTCTGGGCATGGACTGCCTAACCACGGCCCCAGAAGTGGAGAACGCTATACGCGGGGAGTTAGGAGACAAGATGAATGGCCAACTTCGCGTCTCTCTCCTCGCTGTAAACTCGCGAGAACGAAGAATGGCGGTGGTGGAAATCGACGAACTGCCAGGCCGGACTCTTATTGAAAAGGGGATTCTGCGAGTAGGTTGGATTATCTGCCGCGTCCGAGAGCGCGCGGATGTCCAAAGGTGTTTCCGCTGTCTGGGGTATGGCCAGAAAAAGGCGGCATGCAAAGGCCCAGACAGAAGCAGTTCATGCTGGAAATGTGGTCAGCAGGGCCACATAGCCTCTGCGTGTAAAGAAAGCCCAAGCTGCTACCTGTGCTCGGCAGGAGATGGACAGAAAAATGCCCATCACCTGCCCGGGTCGGGAGCGTGCAAGGCCTTCAGGGATGCCTTTGCTGAGGCTAAGAGAAAGCTTGGAAGAATATGATTAAAGTTATACAAGGCAATATGAACAGGAGTAGGGTAGCTGATGACCTGCTGGACCAATTGGTTCTTGAACAAAGAGCAGACGCTGTCATCATCAGTGAACCCTATAGAACAAAGGAAACCTGGCATGTTGACCAATCAGGCTCGGCCGCGATATGCATTGCTAACCCCAACCATCGCGCAGAGAGCAGCGCTGCTACGTCTGGGTTAAAATGGCGCAAATCACTCTGGTGAGCTGCTACCTGTCTCCAAACGACACAGTCCCTGTCTTCAGGGGAAAGCTCGAAGACCTTGAAGACGAATTGCGCGATATAACCGGCCACATAATTGTTGCTGGAGATTTCAACGCAAGAGGCGTGGAATGGGGTATGCCCCACACAAACACCAGGGAAAGACTGGTCCTTGAAATGGCAGCCCGCATTGGCCTGACCATCCATAAATTTTTTTAATCGTTAATCGCTGGCTGCGATTACGTTTAATTAAT
>NW_023469475.1:3838-5389 GCF_013731165.1 Rhagoletis pomonella | reverse complement strand
ATTTTCAAAGTAACGAGTTGTCGCTTCTTATACATTTACGTTCTTTGATAATACCAAATGAAAATTCGTTCGCTCAGCACTTTCGACCACAGTCGAAAATCGAATGCAACTCATAATAGGGGCCTTGATAATTGAAAATTCGTTTCTCTCTCACTTTTTACGTATCTGCGCGTCGGCTAGAGATGAGTTCGGGAATGATGTTGGATATCAACTTGAGAACTATGAATTTCTCCAATGTTGGAGAAATATTTTCTTGATGTTTATTGGGTATATGGGTCGATTATCGATAGCAACCGAACTTCAATTGCGTTGCTAGTAGCCGTAACCATAGGTTTGTATAGTAACTTCTCCAGTAAAACATTGCAGCCAGAGTGTAAAAGCAAAATAGAGCGTAAAATTTACAAGAAGGGAAAACTAGCAGAAAAAGTAACTGAACGCAAAACTAGTAAAAACTTGCAAGGGAATAGTTGTTGCACCCTTTTGATATTCTGCTGTAAACATTTTACTATTTTAAACTCTTTGCTTTTCACACAAGCATTTACACAGTCTGGTACATCATTAATATTTTGATTTCTACTCATTTTACTTTTGTTTGTGCAAAACCAATTCAAGAAATGGCGGCTTTTGACATTTATTCTTCTTCTTCTGCTAGTAAAAATTTCACTAGCAAGAATTTGCAGCTCTCCCGTGTTATTACGCTCTCGATTCAGTGCTCTCTTGCAAATTTTTTGGGTTATCATACACTTTTCCAGTAAAAATTTGCAGGTTCCAGTACAAATTAGTACTGACTACAAACCTCATATTACAGATGGCAACTGGCAACTCGTCAACTAGCAACTGCACTTCACTAATTTACAAATTACGCAATGAGGCTGATAGTATCGAAAGTATTTTTTCCTCCACTCCTCCTGTGCTATGTTATACATTGTTCGTTCAAGACATTTTGAGCACTTTTGCAAAACTTACAAAGGCGAAAGCAAACAGAGAATAAAAAAATTTCCTGCTGTGAATTTTCAGGGCTACATATATATTTTTAATATTCATCTCAAAATCGTACTAATCGTTTTACGTAGTAGAAAAGTATGTATATTGTGAACGAAATCGCATCAAAAAAGTACAATTATCTTATCTTATTACATTAAACGAGCAATTCTTGTATATATATATATAGGCATTATCTCCGAGAAGACTCTATAAGGTTTGCCACCTATTCGAAATTAGTTACAAATTAATTAAAACATCATAATATGGGCACTAAATGGAAGGTATTTCCAAGATCCCTAATTCAAAAATATTTTTAATAGGATTGCCACCTATTTTGAATCGCATACTTATTTAATTTTTATTTAGAAAAAAAGGTAGGATATTACTGTACATGTGCACCAAGATAAGGATCTTAAAAAATTCTTCCCTATATACAAAATGGTAACCCTTAGGATAGTAGTATAAGGTTGCCACTTATTTTCGATTCCACACAATTCATCTAAAACATAGCAATATGGATATTGTTACGATTATCCTCGAAACCTTGAGGGATTTCCCAAATATACT
>NW_023469475.1:0-3828 GCF_013731165.1 Rhagoletis pomonella | reverse complement strand
TGCCTATTTCTCGTTGTTCGCTTTGTGTTGCCGCAGTATTCGCCACAATATCAAATGAAAGGTATTGTTGAGGACTTTGGTCAGAAACTATTTTCGATCAGAGTTGCCACGTTTCTATATCAGAAAAGTTTTTATTTTGTTAATTTCAATCAGCATTTTTTTTTGTATACACAGTACTATTCATTCCAGCGTATTTCGGAATAGGGTTGCCAGCCCTAAATATTTGAGTAAGAAATTTACTTGATAGATATCGAAATGCATTTTTTTTTCAAAAATAAAAATAAGGCTATTCAAATTACCAGTATTTCATATCCAATCCTTGAAAACTTTAAAAAGTATATGCACTCCGGGCAAAGCTCGGTCAATCTGGTACTATCAAAAATGCCAACACTGGAACCAACCTAATTTTTCACCTGGTTCACGTTCTTGCTGCGTATTCATAAATGCATGTGTGAGTTTTCCTTATTTTCTAACCTGCAACTAATATGTAATATGAATGATCTCTGAGCCCTCACATTTAGCATTTCCATAACACAAGTAGATTAGTTAGTAACTTTGTTTATTTAAGGTATATATTTATGTACGTATGTATATTCTCATACACGTTGTTTTCTTTACAGACTTTTAAGGTTTTATTTTTTATTTTTACATAAAAAGTTGGTATACTTTTGGTTTAAAATGCATCTCGCTCAGGTGTATTTGGCATAAAATAATATGTAAGTATGTAGGGTGATACGTATGTATGTATGTATACTTAAATAATACTGTGTTGGGATTTTCTTTTAATTTGAGTCGTGTTTAGTAAGTGGTAGAAAATTAGTGTACATGCATGGGCATTTTTAAAATTACAAATAATTTAAATATATTGTTTTTTTTTTGGTTATAAATCATTATTTACTTATATCTGTTACAAATGTCCATCTCGTATGCTCTTGGTGAGGTTCGGACTTTTCATGATGCACGCATTCATTCACTACGAATCCCATAAAATATTGCGGGTGTGAATCATCTGCCTGGTTATGAAGAATTTGGTTATATACATACATACATTCGTTTTTTTTTTAGTTTATACAACAATAAAATAAAATAGAGAATAGTAATTTTTTAACCAGCTAACCTGATATTCAGGCAGGTTTGAACACATCCACATTGAGAATCACAGGTGAATGAAAAATATTTAGCATAGTTTTAGGTATTTCTATATTAAAAATTCAGTGAAACGAGCAAACGAAAATCATAAACTAGAAACACACTATTCAACGTGAAACACTTACCAGTTTTGAACTTCAAACAAACACCAACCAGTTGTTTACAAATTTCCAACAACTCAATATTTTCATTAAGAATTTTTGTAAAAAAAATACGAGTGTTATTGTAGCCACATTGTCTAAAGATCGAATTTCGCTGTTCCGCAGGCAGTATAGGACATATTTTATTTTAATATATATTTTTTTTTTAGCTACCCTTCCATCAACCAACAACACTCAAAGCGAAAATGTTTGGCGACTAGAAAATGATTTTTAAAAAAAATTTAAATTTTTTTCACTTAATTTTCTTTTATTTAAATACTTTTCATGTTTTTGCGTTTTTTTACTCAATTGTAACATTTCTAATTGCTATTGTTGTAATTTGTGTTCATCATTTTCATCTCGTTATTGTTATATTATTTAATTTTTGTTAAACTCATCTTTTCATCAATACGCTTAAGTTTTATATATATTTATATATATAATATATTTATATATTTAAATGATAATATACGTACATACGTAAGACTTAAGAGTAAAGGAAAAAATTATGCAGTTTATGGGTTTTTTGCCTTTTTTGTTGATCAGCATCATCATCGTATCTCTTATTTTTTTATAAAAAAATTACACATAATACAATTAAAATAAAATAAGAAATTAAAAAGTATTTCTTAACATAATAATTATATACTTCTTTCCTTTTTCATCGATTTTTGTTGGTTTTGTGTTATTACATTTTTTGTTTGTTTTACTGTTTTTTAAGTTTTCTTGCATTTTTATTATATTTAATTTAAATGGTTTTTGACTACTACATTATTATTACGCCTGATCGTCGGAGCCGGAGCCGTCATTGTTATCGTCGTCATCGTCTGTAATAGAAGAAATTTGGAAATTATTATACATTAGTGTTTAGCGAGAGCTAGAAATTCTGAAACTATTACGCAGGGTAAATGCCTCGTAAATTTACGGTCTCGTAAACTATCTATCAATTTGATTAAATGTGAGGGATGCGGTAAACTTATCGAAAGTTAAACTCGAAATAGAAGTATTTCAATCTGGTTTAACACCATTTTATCAAAATTTGGAACATTAGTAGATGAGGCGTGAAGGAAAATACATTTTTGATTTTTACTTCCTAACTCTTAAATTTACATGTTTTGTAAGTTTACGTGTTTAGATGAATGCCCTTAGCTCATCACAACACCTCGACTAACCCTAGAGGCTCTATAAATTTCATGATAGATCCTGGGGATAGGAAGTGGGCAACTATAGTTAAGTGCTATAAAGTTGAAGATAAGGGAATTTCGAGGTACCAGCAACCAAGATTTGAGTGTAAATAAGCAGCGAAAACAGTTGAAAAAAAATTCCATACAAATTTGCGCGGCAACCACAAAAATGCAGTTGCCATCTGTAATACAATTTCAGCCACTGACAACGCAACTGAAGTTCGGTTGTCATCCGTAATGGGCCCATTAAACTTTTTGCCGTTTAAAAGAAAGCCTCT
The DNA here is from genome assembly GCF_013731165.1 of Rhagoletis pomonella. Lineage (NCBI taxonomy): Eukaryota > Metazoa > Arthropoda > Insecta > Diptera > Tephritidae > Rhagoletis > Rhagoletis pomonella. The sequence continues at coordinate 1,077 of NW_023469475.1, read as the reverse complement.
ATTTTAAAATATGTCCTTTAAATATGAAAAATCAATTTTGTTCGAGGAAAGTTAATGTCAAATTTACATTTTCAAAATAAAATGCATTACTTGTGATTTTTAGAAAAGCTTTATAGAAACCTTTGTTTTATTCTTTAAAAATCACTTCGAAAGTAATCATTTTGATCAAGTAGTCGATTTACGTCTTTCGAAGATTTTCCTTTTAATAAGGTCCAAACAAGTTTTAAAACATTAACCGCAATATTAAACGTAAATGGAAGGTGAGAGGGCATTTTTAATAGTCAATTCTGTTTTTAATTTTTACAAACATGAGATTTGTTTTAAATTGTATCGACTTTGTACTTTCTTTTTTTAAACAACCCTAATTTTTATATTCGATATGACAGTTATAATCGGACGAAAATTTGGATTTTTATTGCCGCCCTGAGGTAAGCGGCGATAAAATCTACAAGGTGGTACTTCTTTAGTGGCTTTGGAATTTTAAAATTATGAACGACTGCCGAAAGAATGATTACCGACATTCGAAACAGTGATGACTCAATAAGCGTATACATTTGGTTTTAAGATGAATTTTTTTGGCATTGAAATATGTAAATAACTATGTATGTATTTATATTCCTACTACAATTTTTTATATTTATATTTAATAATGTTTACACCCAAATTTATAAAAAGTAAAGAAGACTTTAAGTGCTCTATAAATTGAAAATTTGTGTGAAAATGTCACCTTATAAAGCTTTTAAAATCTACGTTATTTTTTATGAATACGGCCATAAATCTTTACATAGATACATACCGTCACATTCGAGATCTTCCTCTTCACCATCGTAGGGGATATCGTATTCATCACTTTCAATGTCACTATCACCCTCAATGATCTCTTCTAAAACTTCATCCTCATCCGAATCAGCGTCAGCGGCAGGGGCCTTTTCTTTTTTGGACTTCTTTGATTCGGCGGGTTTTGCCTGTAAAAGTAATAAGTTAGAGGAAAATAAAAAATTTAGCTTTATTCGTTTATTTCTTAAATGAAATTGTACTACAGAGCGTAATTACATCGACGACTTTTAGTTCACAGTC
>NW_023469474.1:0-5390 GCF_013731165.1 Rhagoletis pomonella | reverse complement strand
ATATGTATCTGTGTAAATACCAGTTATCAATAAACATATAGTTCTATGTAACGGGAATTTATTTATATGTATCTGTGTTAATACCATTCATCAATAAACATATAGTTCTGTGTAACCGAAATTTATTTATTTTCAGTTCCTACATTATTAAATTTTATTATTCGGAACCTAGGAATTCCCAGAGGATGATTAACTTGTAATTTAAAAAATAAATTTAACCTAATACGGGACACAATTAGTACCGATACGAGTAGGTATCGATACTTTAGTTCCAATATTTTTCAGGCATCAATACTTTTTTTCGATAGTACTTCCAAGTAAAAGTATCGATACCTGCATGGTATCGTTTCATCCATAATTTTTCCACGTGCCAATGGAAGAAAGCTCAATGGGCCTACGCTCACTGGACTGCTCAGTCCGCCTAAAACCGGTTTTGTGTTGGTAAGAGGAAGAGAGTTCGAGTTTACAAAACTGAAACCTGTTTTCGGCCGACTGCCCAGTCCAGTGTGCGTTCGAGTGGTGGACTGCTCAGTCCGACTGAGCAGGCTAGTGTGCGGAGGCCCAATAAAGTACACTTCATTTGTCACACATCAAGGACAGTATGAGTTCCTTTTCGTCCCCTTCGGCATATGCATTGCCCCGGCAAGAACCTTTTGCTGTCTTAGAGACTTGGTTTAAAACGAAACAGTTGTTACGTACGTAGAGGACCTAATCATCCCTTCAAAAGATACGGAAGAAGTTATTTCAAAGTTGAGGATATTTTTAAATAGAGCAGCGGAATATAATTTGAGGATTAAATGGTTAGCGTTCCACTAAAAATATCCCGCTGGGCACTCTTTTTACAAGATTTTACGTATACAATCGAACATCGGTCCGGTGCGAAGATGAGGCACGTCGACGCACTTAGTAGAGTTTCTTGTCTGTTGTTGGAGGACTGTATGCGCCACAGACTGGCACAAGCACAAGAGGACTAGACACGAGTAGTTGGTATTTGAGAAATACTCATATGAAGACTTCTGTATAAAGCACGGGATGCTCTACAAAAATCCCATCAAGGAATTTGTAGTGGTGCCATCGTTGATGGAGGAGGAAGTGATAAGAATTGCGTACAACCAGGGTTATTTCTCCGCTAAGAGAACACAAGAGATTGTAGAAAAAACGTTTTTTATACCGCACATAGCAGCAAAGGTGAAGCGAGTGGTGACACTTACAATGTATAATTTCGGATGCAAAAGTTGGCAAGGGGGAAGGGTTCCTGGAGCCAATAAATAAAGATGATAGACCTTTAGTAATGTACCACATTGATCATGTTGGTCCAATGGAAAACCAGCAAGCGATATACTTGTATTTTTGTTGTCATCGTTGCATTTTCAAAATTGTTTGGCTATATCCGACTCGCAGCACAGGGACAGAAGAGGTTATCGATTGCTTGAAAGGGCATTCATCTGTATTCAGCAACCCTAAACGCATTATTTCCGACAGAGGCGCTGCGTTTACGTCGATTTCGGTCAGGGGAAATTGCGAGAACAACGGTATTCAACATCTAATAGCGACAGGATTCCCACATGGTAATGGACAAGTCGAAAGAATCCATCAGATCATTATGCCAATGTTAACAAAGCTTTGCTCAGACAACCCGAGTAGTTGGTATAAGTACGTCGATCAGGTCTAACAAACGCTCAATAATGCACAAAAATATCGCTGTTTAAGCTTCTGACGGGAATAGATATGCGTGTTAATCAAATATCAGAGCTGCGGGAACTCTTGGACAACGAAACGACAGTAGAGCTCGATAAAGATAGAGAATATTTGCGAAAAGAAGCGCAAGAGAACATTGCGAACATTAAAAGAAAAAATTAAAAAAAAGGACTTTGACTCAAAGCGTAAATAGGCAACACAATACGAATTTATCCAATTGATAGCTATTAAGGGAATCAAATTTGGTAGTTCACTACGACTACGACCCAAATTTTTCGGCCCATACAGGATAACCAAAATAATGAACCATGGCCGCTACGATATAGAGAAAGTAGGTGAAGGCGAAGGCCCAAAGCGAACCACCACCGTTGCTGAGTATATGAAGAGGTGGGCGCCATCGTTTGAAGCCAAATGATATGCCAGGCTGGCCGAATGCGGGAACGTATGAACGGACTGTAAGGCTGTAATTAGACTGACCAATACAACTCTATGTAGAAGGACAGCCATGAAACACTGAGATAGCGACATAGTCGAGTAACAATAAAAACGAGAGTTATCGCGCGACTACTGACGACAGTGGACGTCGTGTGGCTTTAGCAACCGTTTTCTCAAGATGGGAGTTCCAATTAAGTCTCTTATCAAGCACAATTCCCATATATTTGACCTCATCGGACTATTCAAGCGCTCTCCGAACCAAGGTTTGGTTTATACCTTGTTGTAAATGGCGCAAGAACAGCTTCCGAGGATTTATGCTGATGCATACCAGTTTGAGACCACGCGAAGATCTGGACATTTTACTTCAGAGACAGTACTGCTGAATTTTCCCGTAACTGTAACTGCCAGGTTATCTGTATATCCCACAACATCGTAACCACACTCGTTTAGTCTGCTCAAGAGGTCGTCCATCACAAGTAACCAAAGCAAAGGAAGAAGACCTCTTCCTGTTGGCAGCCTCTCACGGTTCTGGTCTTCACTTGAGTATTGCCTAAGGACGATGTAATTTCACACTCACGAAGCATAGCATCGATGTAACCATCAGTAGAGGGGTCTAAACATCTTAGGACAAATTCCCTTGAGATAGATCCATAGGCAGTACTGACGAAAGCCCCATTGATGTCCAAGAACGTACACAGAGCGATCTCCTTGGCCTCGAAGGCACTTTCGATCCTACTGTAATGCCGTTGATTTCCCTTGGACATACGCAAATTGTGTGTGGTGTAAGGTAGTGAAAGTGTTAAGTTTCTCCTTAATATGGAGCTCTAACAGCCTCTCTAAAGTTTGAGAGTGGAGCAAGTTAGACTAATAGGTCTATATGATTTAGCTAAGACAAGGGACCTGTTGCTGATTCCGGAATAAATAACACGGACACCTTCCTCCAAGCATACGGTATGTAGTCCCAGCAATAACTATCCCTATATATACAGGGTATTAATGATATCCTCAATACTCCTTTGCAGTAATGCTGGGAAGATCCCAACACCACCCGCTGCTTTGAAGAGTTCCAAAGACTCTACCGCCCACCGTACCTTGTCCCTGTTATGACTTCTCACTCTAGAGAACCTGTGTTCCGAGGGGACAGGGGTCAGCAGATCAAGCTCCACTAAAGAGCCTGGGAAATGAACTTGAAGCAGGGGATTTAGAGTCCTCTGTTATCGTTCGTAAAGGTGCCATCTTGCCTTCTTAGGAGGCCTGTCGAAATGGAAGGCTTCTTTGATAAAATTTTATGCAGACGGAGGCCACAAGCAACGTCTGTATTGGTTTACATTACCGCCTCCATGAATCCCTCTTCGAGTGTCTAACAAGTTTTTTATAGTCAGAGAGGCAAGCCTTATACTCATCCCACTGATGAGTGCTTTCGGCCCTGTTGAAAAGCTTCCTAACAGTTTTGCGCTTAGCATCCAGAGCCCCGTTCCACCAGGGAACCTTACGTTTCATCAAGGTGGAACCAGTAACTGTTTTGCCATGGAAGGATTTCAACAGGACTCTGGAATCTCGAAGACTATGTGCTGATGGTCCGAGAGCGATGCTTCTTCCGAGACTTGCCAATTCCAAACGAATTCGGAAGTTGGTCTGCTGCTATCTAGTACCTCTTCCCTAACGGCAGGAAAATGTAGGTTTGCAACCCCGGTTCGCAAAGTCTATGTTATTGTTGATATTGGAGCTGCCCTACACAATGTGACGGGCGTTCGCATGGCACCCTACAATATAGTGGCCATTTGTGCATCGACAAAGCTCGACGACCTTCTGTACGTCCAATGGTGGTAAAGTGGGGACATCACCTGGAAAGTAGGCGGATGCGAGAACAATTTCCTGGACCCTACCCACCGTCGACACCTCGACTACAGCCGCTAAAAGGTCCCTGGAAAGAAAAGTAGTAAGAGCTGTATTATTGATGCTGTCGTTAATCAAGAGGGCGGCGCGGAGAGTGTCCCAAGCCAGTTGCAGATTAACCTACCTGAACTACCGCTAAACCCGGGTTCTTGTAGCACACCTATTGCGAATTTTCGTTTGCTGGCTAACCTATCAATTATAGGTTAGCCAGTAGCACCCGTATAGTGCTCATTGCTTCCGCTGAAGCGACGTTTTAACGATACACTCCTTTTTGTCTCGAGTTTTTTTTTTAACTGCGTCACGAGGGGATTGCTCCTCGGAGTGCACCCGTTTCAGCTTCCTATCGGAAGTTGAAATGCTCTTGGCGATTTTTAGAGCTTCTTCCCTAGACTTGCTACGGTATAGAGGCCGCATGGACACTCCTTTCTCTGGCGTTGAAATTGACTAAGCTCCTGACGTTACTCCTTGCACCAATGTGCCGACTTCGGTTAGCCCTGAGGTTGCATAGCATACACTGATAGCGTCGAGACCCCAGACTTTAAGCAGCTGTGCTCGACAACGGTCCGGCTACTAATTCCGGAGCTTCTTATAAAGAGGCGGAGTTAGGAAGCCCATTGGCTTCCGACGACACATTTGAGCTTCCATTCGCGTATACAATGGCTCCGCCAGAGGCAGCGGTAAGCGGCCCGCTGGCAGCGTTGCCACTACCAATTGTCTTCCCAAATCCGACCAAAATCGTTTTCAACCTACCAAATAAAATTCAATTACAAAAAAAGCATTCTTAAAGCATAAGATTAAATGTTTCGAATACAAAACATTTACATACCTACATATATGTATGTACTTTGTACATTAAAAAAAAAAACAAGAAATAAATAAAAGCAGATACAATCTTAGGCACAGAGATGGAATCATTTAACATTTTTTGGTTGTATGAATTATATACATATGTACATGTTATGTACCAGTCAGTTTAATTTCTTAAAAGTAACTTTAAATCATTTAATTACACATATAAATCTTTAGCAGCTGACCCACATAGTGCGGGTCATTTTTGTTTACCAGTTCCTTGCATAAGATTATGCTATTGAAACTGTTTTTTATCAATGAAAGCGTTGAAAGTTTTCGTTCTACAGCCCCAGAGCTATGTGGTAATGAAATTATATTAAAAACAAAATTGGCAGATGCATTTTCAATAGAATAAACTTTTTCCCAAAGCATATCAATATCCAGATCGCTTGAAATATCAAGCTCACTTGGCCTCAGTAAATTCCACCGCGTGGTTATTATTATATCAGGATCGCAATCTATGAGATGGATAAACTTTAACAAAAGCGGTAATATTGGTAAATCTTCTTTAG